>NC_135499.1:107734456-107854456 GCF_052857255.1 Amblyomma americanum
GCACAGGTTCGCCCAATAAAAGTTAGTTTTGTCTTTCACAGTATTGCTAGTGTGTTCCTCAACGTCACCATCATGTGACATCTGGTGGAGGTGCTTCTATTTTTTTCATGTACCGGACGCCCCGGCAAGACGTGATCCAAGCCCGGACCGCAAAGAGAACCCCAACGTAGTCCCGGACAATCGAGCAAGCCGCAGTCTTCAACAGCTGCCCCCGGAGCACGGACTTCTACCTAAGAAGACCAAGAAGATTGTGGCCGAGGCAACCCCAATGGCAGCCCCAGCGTCCCCCATTGTGCTGCAGCAGCCCAGGGAACCACCGACGTTCCGCGGTTCCACATTTGAGGGCCCGGAAAGCTGGCTGGAAACGTATGAGAGGGTCTCTACGTTTAACAGCTGGGCAAACGACGACAAGCTGCGACATGTCTATTTCGCATTGGAGGACGCCGCCAGGACGTGGTTCGAGAATCGAGAAGCCACCTTGACGACGTGGGACCTGTTCCGAAGCAGCTTCCTGCAAACATTTACAGGCGTCCTGCGAAAAGAGCGAGCCCAAGCTCTACTGGAGACCAGAGCGCAGCTGCCGAATGAGACGATCGCAATCTTCACTGAGGAAATGAGCCGTCTGTTCCGTCACGGCGACCCGGAAATGTCCGAAGAGAAGAAAGTCCGCCTACTGATGCGTGGTGTAAAGGACGAACTTTTCGGCGCAATGACACGAAGCCCACCGACGACCGTAGAAGAGTTCCTTCGCGAGGCCACCAGCATTTAGAAGACACTCGAAATACGGAACCGACAATTCAACCGCCGCACGAACTCGACAAACTACGCCGGAGTTCAGTCACTGGCCATCGACGACCTGCGCGAAACCATCAGGGCAGTCATACGAGAGGAGCTTCAAAGGATCTTTCTTCCCTTCATCGCAACCTCGAGGGGCCTCAGTCACCGAAATTGTCAAAAAAGAAGTCCAGCGATCGGTGGGAGTTCCCGAGGTACAACCACAATCCTCGCAGCCCCAGCCCGAAGCGATGACCTATGCCGCCGTCGCCCGCCGTCAAGGTCCCCCTCCACGACCGCGCCAGGACCCTGTAACGCCGCAATTCCGTCGACCACCGCCGCCGCCGCCAACACTCCCGCCCGTCGACCAGCGCAGCTACCCGAGGAAGACCGCCGCTTGGCGCGCTCCTGACCACCGCCCGCTCTGCTACCACTGCGGGGAAGCCGGCCATGTGTACCGCCGATGCCCGTACCGCGACCTGGGATTGCGAGGGTTCGCCGTGGACGCACCGCACCCTCGGGGAGGCGAACGCCCTTGTGACATCGCCGACAACCTCGCCGCTACTCAATGGAGCCCTCGACGGCCGTGCCGGTCGCCGTCACAAGGCCGCTACCTGTCGCCGCAGCGCCGTCCATACACTGGCCCAGCACGGGGCCGCTCTGCGAGCCCATATCCAGAAAACTAAAAGCAGCAACCGATGGAGGTGCGGTTGCTGTTCGTCGAACTGACGAAGATCCTCCGCCGCCGACGAAGACGACATAATAACGACACGCCGCCGTCCCGACGAAGTCAGGAAGCCAAGACTACACCGACGAAAGACGACTTGACGACGTGACGTTCCAACCTCAGTTCAACACGACGCAGCCGTGATCTGGTGCCAAGACCTAACTGCAACGCCAGACAAAGAACCACCGACCTCGACGTGCTTCTCGACGGCCACGAAGTTACCGCCTTAGTGGACACAGGGGCTGATTACTCCGTAATTAGTGGACACATCGACGCCCAGTTGAAGAAAGTGAAGACCGCATGGGAAGGCCTTCAAGTTCGGACCGCTGGAGGACACCTCATCACGCCGACTGAAATCTGCACGGCAATAATAACCGTTCATGACTGCACTTACCCTGTCACCTTCGTTATCCTCCAACAGTGTTCACGAGACGTCATTCTCGGTATGGACTTCCTGAACCAACACGGCGCAATCATCGACCTGAAGTCGAAGTCAATGACGCTGTCGGAAGATAAAGCATACCGCCGGAGAGCCCTCGTAGTCACCACGCCTTGAGTGTGCTCGAAGATCAAGTGAGCATCCCGCCTCGCTCCGGCATTGCTATTTCGGTCGGCACCGATATACCCGCTGACGTAGAAGGTTTCATCGAAGGCGACCAACGTCTACTCCTAGACCGTAAAATTTGCGTCGCAAGAGGAATCGCTCGACTGCATGGAGGGAAAAATGAAGTGTTGCTGACAAACTTCAGCCAGGGGTTCAAGCACATCAACAAGGGCACGACGATCGCGTACACCGAGAAGATTCTGGAAACCAGTAATGCGTTTGTCCTCTCGGATTCCGCCGCACCTACCCCGACGACCATGGTTCCCGAACCAGACTACGACATTAATCCAAGTCTCCCCGTGATTAAGCAACAGCAGCTCAGAAGTCTGCTCCGACGATACAAAGGCTGCTTTTCGACGTCATCGAGGATTGGACAAATACCAGTCGCCAAGCATCGCATAATCACCGAGGAGTGCGCTCGACCACTCCGGCAGAGCCCTTACCGAATTTCGCCGCGAGAACGTGAAGCTATAAGAGAACAAGTCGACGAAATGCTGCGCGACGACATCATCCAGCCGTCTCAAAGCCCGTGGGCATCCCCTGTTGTCCTGGTGAAGAAAAAGGACGGAACCCTCCGTTTCTGCGTCGATTATCGTCGTCTGAACAAGATCACGAAGAAGGACGTATACCCTCTCCCACGGATAGACGACGCATTGGATCGGCTCTGCAACGCAAAATACTTCTCATCGATGGACCTCATGTCTCGCTATTGGCAAATAGAAGTCGACGAAAAAGATCGCGAAAAGACCGCCTTCATCACCCCAGACGGCCTCTACGAGTTCAAGGTTATGCCATTTGGACTGTGCTCGGCGCCTGAAACGTTCCAGCGAGTGATGGACACGGTTTTAGCAGGATTGAAGTGGCAGACCTGTCTCGTTTACTTGGATGACGTCGTTGTCTTCGCCGCAAATTTCGACGATCACCTTAGGCGACTTGTCACAGTACTAGAGGCCATCAAGTCATCAGGGCTCACTCTGAAGCCAGAAAAGTGCCGCTTCGCTTACGATGAGCTTCTGTTCCTAGGCCACATTATCAGCAAGCCTGGAGTCCGACCTGACCCGTAGAAGACAGCACGTTACCGCAGCCCATCGACAAGAAGGCAGTGCGTAGATTTCTTGGCATGTGTGCCTACTACAGGCGATTTGTCAAGGACTTTTCACGCATCGCTGAGCCGCTGACACAGCTCACTAAATGCGACGTCGAGTTCAAGTGGGAAACGCCGCAGGCCGACGCATTTCAAGAACTCAAACGACGCATGCAATCGCCGCCCGTACTTGCGCACCTCGACGAGCACGCCGATACCGAAATCCACACTGACGCCAGTAGCCTAGGCATCGGTGCCGTCCTAGACCAGAGAAAAGATGGGCATGAACACGTGATAGCTTACGCTAGCCGGTCGTTATCAAAAGCGGAAGGCAATTTTTCTACAACCGAAAAGGAATGCCTCGCCATCGTTTGGGCTACAGCGAAATTTCGCCCTTACCTATATGGCAGGCCATTCAAAGTGGTCAGCGACCATCACGCATTGTGTTGGCTAGCTAACTTAAAGGACCCTTCAGGACGGCTGGCACGGTGGAGCCTCAGACTACAAGAATACGACATCACTGTAACCTACAAGTCCGGACGAAAACACTCAGATTCCGATTGCCTATCACGCGCCCCCATTGACCCGCCGCCGCAAGATGACGAGGATGACGACGCCTACCATGGAATAATAAGCGCGGAAGACTTCGCCGAACAGCAACGAGGAGACCCGGAGCTAAAAGCCCTAGTCGATTATTTGGAAGGGCACACCGACGTTGTCCCTAGGGCATATAAGCGTGGATTGTCTTCGTTCACGCTTCAAAACAACCTACTCGTGAAGAAGAACTTCTCACCAGTCCGCGCCAACTATCTTCTTGTTGTTCCGTCGGCGCTGCGTCCAGAAGTACTGCACGCCCTACATGACGATCCGACCGCTGGGCACCTCGGTTTCTCCCGGACGCTATCAAGGATACAAGAAAGATATTACTGGCCGCACCTAACCGCCGATGTCGCCCGTTACGTCAAGACATGCCGAGACTGTCAGCGACGCAAGACACTACCGACAAGGCGAGCGGGATTACTACAGCCAATCAAGCCTCCTTACCGACCTTTTCAGCAGATCGGGATGGACTTGTTGGGACCGTTTACGACATCAACTTCCGGAAATAAGTGAATCTTCGTGGCGACGGACTATCTCACCAGCTTCGCTGAAACTAAAGCTCTACCGAAAAGCAGCGCAGCCGAAGTGGCGAAAATTTCCGTTGAGAACATCCTGCTGCGACATGGTGCTCCAGAAGTCCTCATCACCGACAGAGGAACGGCTTTTACAGCAAAGCTCACGCAAGCCATTCTGCAATACAGCCAGACAAGTCAAAGGAGGACAACTGCCTACCATCCGCAGACGAATGGTCTCACGGAGCGCCTGAACAAGACCCTCGCCGACATGCTAGCAGTGTACGTCGACGTCGAGCACAAGACATGGGATGCGGTCTTGCAGTACGTAACATTCGCTTACAACACGGCGGTGCAAGAAACAACACAGATCACGCCATTTAAGCTGGTTTACTGCAAGAACCCGCCGACGACGCTAGATGCCATGCTGCCGCACGTCACTGACGAGGAAAATCTTGACGTCGCTACCTATTTCCAGCGCGCCGAAGAAGCTCGACAGCTCGCCCGCCTACGGATCAAGAACCAGCAGCGTACCGACAGCCGACACTACAACGTGCGACGACGCTTCGTGGAGTACCAGCCCGGCGACCGTGTTTGGGTATGGACCCCGATACGCCGACGAGGTCTGAGTGAGAAACTATTGCGACGCTATTTCGGACCTTACAAGGTCATTCGACGTATTGGCTCACTGGACTATGAGGTCGTGCCAGACGGCATTTCGCATTCACAGCGGCGCCGCGCACGACAAATCCGCCTTGCGCACGATCTGAAGTGGTCCACGTGGTGCGCCTTAAACCCTTTTACGGACGCTGACGAACTTCCTTATTTTTGTTGTTTTCTTTGCTATGAGTGCTTTTCATTATTTTGTTTGTTTGCAGCATCGGGTCGATGCTTTTCAAGAGGGGGTAATGACACGTGTACTTACTTTATCGGGCGACCACGTTTCGCCGCCTAACAAGTGTTATCGCACAGCACGGGACGCGCCTACATCTATCCGAAGTTTCAGGAAGTCATCGATGCTTCTATTCGCTGTCTGTAGTCGCCGAACCTTAGGTTATCTGATTTCACCGCCTGACGCTAATGGTGTAGAACTTTGTGGAAGGCACGCGGGTCCCAACGATTAGTCTGGAACATTCGACGACTGCTATATAACAGCCGACGCGCTTAACCCGCAGGTGATCGATGATAGCCGACCGTGTTCACCGCTACCGTTAAGTGTAGCCTCTTGTGTGGGCGCAGGTTCGCCCAATAAAAGTTAGTTTTGTCTTTCACAGTATTGCTACTGTGTTCTTCAACGTCACCACCACGTGACAGTATGTACCCGTACGGCAATGCCGTATTAGCCATCGACTTGGTGCGCGGGTTGGAGGTTCGCTTCTTTGAGCAGTTAGACTGGAACAAGCGCTTAAAACTGTTTTAAAATTCTTTTAAAAAAACAATGAGTGAACCTAACGGAATTCAAATATATTCATTACATCAACTATGGGAAATCCGTAAATAATTGACGACAGGGGCCTACTGGTGGCCAATTGGCAAGGCAGTGGAGTGCTTTCTTTTGGATAGGCCGAAAAATGTGCCTATTCCTAACAGTCACAAGCGTGCAGGAATTAATGTGAGATGTTAAAGGAGCGTGATAAATTTGCAGTTGATCTTATAATAGTAGAAACTGCCGCATCGGGATATTGTGCCTGTTGCTGAAGAGGAGTAATTTGATAGAGATTCCATGTCACCACTCCACGTCATATCAGCTGAAAAGGTTAAGACCAATATTGTAAGCTTGTCAACTGTTTCTGTCGCACTAGTTCCTATGCGAACGCAAATCATCAGCTGAAGCATGCTCTGTAACCCACCTCCTCTTGTAATACCCGTTGAATGGGGCCTTTGAAGTAGTCCTTAATAAATAAATAAATAAATAAATAAATAAATAAATAAATAAATAAATTGCAATGAAGACGACAGTGCGCCACCATCGACGACGATGAAGAGGTTCGGCCGGCTTCGGCCAGCAACGTCTGAGGCCTTCCTTCCTTCCTTCCTGCCGCGCGCGCGGGAGAGCTCGAGCTCCCTCTGGAAGTCTGTTCTGGTGCCGCTGCTGCTGAGTCAGTTTGTGCAACGGTTACGCCGCCAGCCCTTTCGGCTCTACAATAAACCACCCTTCACTTGGTGGAGCTTTGGTTCCCCGTCCTCGCACCGCCCTGGACCTCCGCAATCGCACGCTACCGGCCCCGGTAATGCCCGCCCAGCCCGAAGACCACCACCAAGCTGTGCAGGTGGGATGTTCGTCATTTGCTCCGGTGCCGTCCGGCAGCGAGACCCCGTCGTTTTCAGCGGGAACTGCGATCAAGATGTTGAAGACTGGCTGGTCTCGTACGAACGGGTGAGTCGCCATAACAACTGGGACGACCGCATGAAGCTCAACAACGTCATATTTTATCTGAGTGACGTCGCCAACCTCTGGATCCGGTACCACGCGGCTGATATTCCAACCTGGGCTAATTTAAAGACGACGTTTGCAGAAGGTTTTGGAAACTTCGCGCTGAGCAATGTTTGCGCATGCGGGATCAGACTGCGGGTGAGAGCTTCACCGCCTACATCGAAGATGTGGTCGATCTCTGAAAACGTGTCGACCCGTCTATGGCTGAGGCCGACAGGATCAAGCATATTATGAAGGCGCTTTCCACATGCTGGTGGCGAAAAGTTCAACTACCGTCGCTTCCGTGTACAACCTCTGCCAGGGCTATGATGAGTTGCGCAAGCTACGCCTTGGCGCTCGTCGCTCATCCGTCGTGCCTGGCGAGTCCATATCCGGCCTGGCTGTCAACAGTGACCTGTTGGGTCAAATCAAAGACTTCGTATGCGATGAGGCGGCCCGGTAGCTTTCGCTCCTCTCGGGCACACACTCTTCGCCCCTGGTCTTGACTCCTGAGTTGCGGCACACCATCGCCCAGGAGGTAGCCGATGCACTTCCAGCTCGTCGCCAGCCGGTTCCCGTAGCTCCTCAAGTCAACCTTCTCGAGATGCAGCCCGCTCCCGTTGCTGCACCTTTGGCTATGGTGCAACCGTTGCGATGCCTCCTGCCTCTCACATATGCCGAAGTCGTCGCACGTCCATCGCAGCCGCAGGCCTTGTCCTACGTTCCCGCACCAGTGCCTCCGCCTGTTGCTCCCCGACTCAACCCAGCGCCGGCTGCTCACAACCATTGGCGCACGGCTGATAACCGGCTGATTTGCTACGCTTGTGGTCTACCGGGCCATGTCGCGCGCCTCTGTCGCCGTTCTCTGCCTGCCTCTGTGCCACATCTGCCGGCCTACACCCAGTCCTACCGCACCTTTCGCCCACCTTCAGGACCACCACACCCAGTGCCCCCTTCTGACCCTGCTCCCGGCCGCCAGCCATTCGCTTCGCACCGCTCACCTTCCGCTCGCCGTCGCTCCTTGTCACCAATGCGCCGTCGCAGCGTTTCCGCGGAACAGGAAAACTAGGAGCCGCAGTTCCTGGGGCACGAACTGCGAACACTTCGATCAGCTCAAGTCCTCGCCTTTCCCCACCGAACATTTTAAATGTGTTAGTTGACGGCGTCCGAGCACTTGCGCTTGTGGACACAGGTGCTACCGGTTCTGTTATATCCGAAACCTTCTGTCATTCTCTGCGTAAAGTCACCACCACACCTTCGGGACTATCGCCTTGCACCGCTAGCGCCGAGACTGTTCCTCCTTCCGCTGCTTGCACAGCACGTGTACTCATTGCGGACGTTTTGTATGTCGTCGAATTCTTTTCTGCTCTCATGACCTCATCCTTGGCTGGGATTTTCTATCCCGCCATCATGCCGTCATAGACTGTGCCCGTGCTCATGTGGCATTATCCGTGCTCCCTGATACGCTCGCCGACGACCCTCCGTCTTGCTCTGGTACCAAACTTGTTGTTGCCGCGGACACCAATGTTCCCCCTCCAGTGCCATGCTCGTTCCCGTGTCCGCCATGTGTGGGTCCAGCAAGACTGTACTCTTCGCGCCTTCGCCCGTCCTCGCTTCCCGCCGACACCTACCTCTTCCATTCGCCGTCCTGGACATACGCCACGGTGCAACCGAACTCGTCGTCTCGAATCCCTCGCCCTATCAGTTCACCTTGCTCCATGGAGAATGTCTCGGACACATTTAACAGCTTGACCTGCTCATGCCCTTCGACGATGAAACTCTTTGCGGTGGTACCTCCGTCGCTGCCCTCACACCGCCTAGTGCTGTGTCCGACCTGATCTCCCAGGAAATGTTTCACCGTTCAGTGGCCAGCGACCTCGACCCAGCTCACCGCGAGAAGCTCCTTGCCCTGCTTCACAAGTTCCGCTCTTCCTTCGATCACCAGACAACTTCTTTGGGCCGTGCGACCACCGTCGTTCACCGCATTAATACAGGCCCTCATGCCCCTCTCCACCAGCGCCACTACCGTGTGTTGCCTCCAGAGCGCCTAGTCATCGCTGAATAGGTTGACGACATGCTGCACCGCGGTGTTATCCCGCCCTCTTCTAGTCCGTGGTCTTCGCCCGTCGTGCTCGTCAAAAGGAAGGATGGTTCGATTCGGTTCTGTGTTGATTATCGTCGCCTAAACAAAATTACGCGCAAAGACGTTTACCCACTACCTCGTATTGATGACGCCCTCGACTGTTTGCAAGAAGCCGGTTCTCCTCCCTCGATCTCCGTTCCGGCTATTGGCAAATCCCCATGGCTGAATCTGGCCACCAGAAAACAGCTTTTGTCACCCCTGACGGCCTCTATGAATTCAACGTGATGTCATTCGGACTCTGTAACGCTCCCGCAACATTTTAGCGCATGATGGATAACATCTTGCGTGGCCTCAAATGGCACATTTGCCTATGCTGTTTAGACGATGTTGTCGTTTTTTCTCCTGATTTTCCGACACATCTCGAGCGCTTGCACAAGATACTGCGCTGTCTCACCGACGCTGGTCTCCAACTCAACCTCAAGATATGTCGATTTGGTGCCCGCCAACTGATCATCCTCGGCCATGTCGTCTCCAAAGATGGCATCCTGCCCGATCCGGAGAAGCTTCGTGCTGTCACAAACTTTCCCAAACCGACTTCTGTTAAGGAGCTCCGAAGCTTCCTGGGCCTATGCTCATATTTTCACCGCTTTGTGCGCAACTTCGCCTCTATCATCGCCCCGCTTACGAAGCTCCTGAATGGGCCCGCCGATCTGTCTGCTTGGAACTCACCCTGCGACGCTGCTTTTGCTACCCTCTGTCGTCTTCTGACTTCACCACCTATCCTGCGCCATTACAACCCCAGTGCGCCAACCGAGTTGCACACCGATGAAAGCGGCGTAGGCCTCGGAGCCGTCCTTGCACACCGTAAGGCCGGCTTTTCCGAATACGTTGTTGCTTACGCCAGTCGTAAGCTCACGAAAGCCGAATCTAATTACACCGTTACGGAAAAGGAGTGCCTCGCCATAGTCTGGGCACACAAAATTTCGCCCCTACCTTTATGGCTGCCACATCGACGTCGTTACTGACCACCATGCCCTCTGCTGGTTGGCTACCCTCAAGACCCTTCTGGACGCCTCGGCCGCTGGGCCCTTCGTCTTCAGGAATACGACATTAACGTTGTATATCGGTCAGGCCGCAAACATTCCGACGCTGACGCCTTGTCGCGCGCACCCCTGCCATCTCCTACGCCTTCTTCGTCCTTGTCCGCCTCGGCGCTGGCCGCGCTCACTGCCACGGACCTCCCCATGGAACATCGTCGAGATCCATCGATTTCTTCGCTCCTAGATGCCCTCAATGCGCCGACTACGGCTTCGTTACCTCGGGCCCTTCGCCGTCAAGCTTCCCATTTCACGATTCGCGACTCTCTACTAAATCGCCGCAACTATAACCCGGATGGCCGCAAATGGCTCTTGGTTATTCCTCGCCAGCTTCGCTCTGAAGTTTGTGCGCACCACCATACCGACCCACAAAGCGCTCATGCAGGCTTGCTGAAAACATACGAACGTATGCGGCAGCGATACTACTGGCGTGGAATGTACAATTTTGTTTGCCGTTATATACGCTCCTGCATTGCCTGTCAGCAGCGCAAGTTCGCTCCTCGCCCCTCCCCCGGCCCGTTACAGCCATTGCCTTGCCCAGCTCGACCCCTCGATCGCGTGGGCATCGATCTATATGGTCCCCTGCCGTCCACGCCTGCCGGGAATCGGTGGATTATAGTTGCCGTGGACCACCTAACTAGGTATGCGGAGACAGCAGCCCTGCCCTCAGCTAGTGCTCGCGACGTCGCATCCTTCCTCCTCCATCATTTCATCCTTCGCCACGGCGCCCCTCGGGAACTTCTCAGCGACCGCGGCCGTGTTTTCTTATCTGACGTCGTTCACGAGCTACTGGATGCGTGCCACACCGTTCATCGCAATACCACGGCCTACCATCCCCAAACGAACGGCCTCACTGAACGCTTCAACCGCACTCTAGGAGACATGCTTGCCATGTACATTTCCTCCGATGCCTCCAATTGGGATCAAGTGCATCCATTCGTCACTTATGCTTACAATACTGCCTCTCAAGCCACAACGGGTTTTTCTCCGTTCTTTATTTTATATGGCCGTGAACCTTCTTGTCTCCTGGATGACATCATTCCGTACCAGCCCGACAGCTCGGAATGAACTTTTCTCTCTGACGTTTCCCTCCATGCCGAACAGTGCCGCCAGCTGGCTCGCTCTTTGACGAGTACCACTCAAGGCCTCCGCACATATGCGAGTGACCGCGGCCAGTCCGCCCATGACTTTCCTACTGACTCGCTCGTCTGGTTGTCTGTGCCGGCTGCCTCCAAGTTTGCAGTTAAGTACCTCAGCCCATACCGTGTTTTGGAGCGCACGTCACCTATGAACTATAAGGTCGAGCCAGTGACCCCCTCTTCGGATCATCGCTGTCGGGGCCGCGAAATTGTTCATGTCAGCCGGCTAAAGCCATACTATGACCCCCTTGTCACCCCATCGCCCTGAGTCGCCAGGATGGTTCCCTCTTGTCGCCGGGGCAGTTGCAATGAAGATGACGACAGTGTGCCACCATCGACGACGATGAAGAGGTTGGGCCGGCATCGGCGACCGGCTGCCGCGCGCGTGGGAGAGCTCGAGCTCGCTCTGGAAGTCTGTTCTGGTGCCGCTGCTGCTGAGTCAGTTTGTGCAACGGTTACGCCGCCAGCCCTTTCGGCTCTACAATAAACCACTCTTCAAAATGAATAAATATAGTTCTGGTGTATGTTTGCCTCTCCTTCGCTATCCATAATGTTTCACATTCCCTTTAAGGAAAAATGAGGAAAAGTTGGTGTCTGGAGTCAGTGTGCACCAATTTTTTCTATATGCATCAAGAAATAATGAGCACTGGACATGACTAGGGGAAGCAGGCACCCTGAACGAACGCTGAGCGAGAACTTGTATACTGTGAGTTAGGGTCTTTCGGAGCGCCGTCGAATGCATCCTCTGCTTGTCTATAGGTGTGGGTATGTGAGCGAGAGTGAGCGCATTTTTATTCTCCCCAAATCGGGTCCATCGTAGAGCACCGACGAAGGGGCTGTGTTTCGCCTAAGGCGTGTGTATACTGCCTCGCCCTGGTCACTGTGCAGAGTCATTTTCCAGGCGACAGTTTCGGAGCAGTGACTTCGAGGATATGCTTCAATTCACACAACACATTGCCAATTTGATTGATTCAAATTCTCTTTGATTGGTCATTACAACGCATGTGCTCACAGGGACCATGGACGCGGACTATTGCTGATGAGGCTCCGTATCACGGTAGAATAGAGAGAGGTGATGTGACGGTGGCGTTAGGCGTGACCAGTTTCTTATACGCATGACGCGGCCGTAAGCTGCAGCACCAGTACTGGGAATCTTTTTTGTCGCTCTTTTTGCTGGTGCTTCTATGGGCGCGCGTTAGACGGGCGCTTGATTTCGATACATATATTTGGTGCTCACATGCTTTAAACGACGCTGATTTGTTGGAGGGACGTCTCTTCATACTTCTTACATGTCGTGCCGTAATTCGACTCAGGGCGCATGAGTGACCCCTTAAATGATGAAGGTAGCTGCTGCATTCTCAGCGCATAGCTGCATTCTACTGCAACTTCGAAGTTTATGAAAAACGTGGTTAGTATAATTTTCACTGACTGAAAACTAAGTGTGCAAACGTGTATTTAGAGTGGTGCAAGAGCACAAGGTCAGTAGAACCCTACACAGCTGCCAACAAGCACGCCATGTTTTGAAGTAGCTAGCTGTCGCGTGTATCGTGTCATGGCACAATTTTAAGTGTTTGATTATTGAATTCTGAGTTGTACTCGCGATGTATTAACCAGAAACAGTGTAGTTGTCTTAAGAAAACTAATATCGAACATTATAGACAGGTCCCAGATGTCGTTTGAAGAAGCCGGCATCCGTCTCCTTGAATGCTTAAAACAAAACTTCAAATACTGCAGGAAACATAGAAGAGAAACACAAAACCAGAACCAGCACCGCATACGTTTGTCATATGATTTTTGTTTGAAGGAGGTACTGTAGGGTTGGGATAATAATAAGAAGCAATTGCGCAGACACCTGCCCTCGCTCGCCTGCGCGTCGCCTGCTCAGCAGACTAAGGGTCCCTCGGCGGCCGGAAATGGAAGCATTTTAACGTTGAGTAGTAAGAAAGCTTCGACCTGATCAGAATTAGGCGGCTAAATAAAGAAAGGAGGCATATATCAAGATGGGCGCCTTTTGAATGCAAACTTAAGTCGCAGAGTTTCCATGCGTGCTCTTCTGCTACCTAGCAACGCCATGAGAATCGGCGGAGAGGAAAGTCGCCTGAACACGTGCTGCCCCTAGCGGCGGCGCTCACTTCCCGTAGCAATAAGTGGCCGCTCTCTTGCCGCACAGCGGCCGCACCGTCGGATCACCACGCTTTCTTCCACCGTGTTCACTACGTTAATCAGACAGCAGGAACCAGCGATGCCAAATGAAATTAAACCAAGGTGCCTAACACTGAACTCTGAACTACTCCTGCATCTTTTTTTTCCCCGCATACTTGGATCGTAGCGTCTATTAATGGCAAAGAAAATCCCAAAGCCATCATTTTTTATTTTGTTCACTGTTTCTCTTAGTCGTTCCGTACAGAAGTAACGGTTCCTGCATTTGAAAACTATGAACACTTTGAATACCTTTAACGCCTTTGAACACTACGCGGCAACAGAAAACGCTGACATGGGACTTGTGGCTGGTTGCACACAACGTAAACTTCCCAATGTTGATCATGGTTAGTGTTCATTTCTAAATACAGTGGTCGCTGTTACCGGTACCATAAGTATTAACCATTCGTTTCTTCACTTGCAGCTTTTCAGCCTGCGGAGGGTATGGAGGCGCATGCACGATTCGCGCGGCAGAGCACCTTGAATGGACCAGGATGTGTGTAAATGGCTGAACGATTTTCATCCGCAAGCCTTTCTTTTGACAATGCGAAACGATAGAATTTCTGGTTCTACATCTTTTCAAAGTGTGAGTTATTAATTCATACAAAATGCGCCCGACCGCAAGGAAGGCGGCTTCGGTTACCTCCGGCCATTCTTCATGTATGCCATGTACCTTACCACAATCCGCCACATTCACTTCGTCCCTTGTAAAAAATAACATAATATGGTAGCATAGGTAGCATAAGGTAGCATAAGAGGGTTCTCGCACAGTTTCCCCCCTCAACGTTCGACCTTGTCCTACGTCCGGTGCCATGCGCGAGGATGACGCTGCTGAACACTCTCAAGGTTCGGTTGCGCATAGCCAACACGCTATCTTTCTGCCGCCCCCTACTGCGTTTGCCTTCTCCTGGAATCCACTCCGTTACCTTTAAGAACATGCGGTTATCTTGCTTTCTCATTACATGCCCCGCCCAAGCTCATTTCTTCTCTGATTTCGATTAGGATGTTATTAACCCATGTTTGCTTCCTCACGCACTCTGGCCGCTTCCGCTCTCTTAACGTTACATCTATCTTTTTTTTTTCTCCATAGCTGGCTGCTTTGTCCTTATCTTAAGCTAGAAGTGCGATGGCTTGATACTGAACCTTGCCAGACACTCGGCACATCCGCCTTAAACGGCTAGATCCGGCAATGGCTTTTTCTGTTCCTCGCGGAATACCCCGCCCAATTGTATGCTTAATACACAGCTTACGTATAAACATCGCCTTCACGTGTAAGTACTTGCATTTAATTGGACAAACGGACTGCGCGACTGTTCCACATGTGGCGTGCTCGAGACTGTAGAGCATGTCCTAGTGGCGTGAGCAGCATATGAACGATAAAGACTCATGTTAGCATCTAATGTGAGTCTTTTGACCGAAGGCCCATCTCGGAGGATTTGATCCTAGGCACTTGGCTAGAGAGTTCAAAAACTCTGCAGGCATTGTGCGCGCTCTCATTGTTTTTAAGCGACACTGGCCTGGACTTAGTTTGTAATCTTAGAAAATGTTCCTTGTCTTATTTTCATTAGCCTTCCCTCATCATCAACCCCTTGTGACCCTCTTTTCGTCCTCTTTCCCTACCCCAGTGCAGAGTAGCAGGCCAGATGTTCATTTTTCCGACCAACCTCTCTGCCTTTCCCGTCCATAAACCATTTCTCTCTTAACGTAAGTTGAACCCTATTGGTTAGCCTCCACTTTTCTGCCCCATAGATGCGCACCGTTAGGGTACAACTATTGTGTACAGCTGTTGTGCTGTTGTGCACATGAATGCCCGCGACAGCAGAAGATTGGACATCCGTCCCCCTAGCTAAGCTGGTAGATCAGCAGGCGTGATAATCGGTGTTCGTGGGTTTGAATGCCCCCGTTGGCATGTGGTTGTTTTCTCTACAGCTATGTCATAAGTTATGCCTAAAATTATTACCATAATTTTCCACTGATGAACACAAATTTTTTAAAGAAAGCTGCTTCATGCTCCTTAGTGTCCCAACTAGACGCCATAGTTTCCGTGACTGTTGGTTTCGTCATGTATGATAACATAGTGATTTTAGTCACGACCGCATGAAACATAGTATTTTCAAGCGAGGCTCTATTTTTATTCATATATTCATATATTCGTTAAAGTGAGAAGTTGGGCTTGATGGCACGTATTCATGGTTAACGATCGCAAGGAGTACGGAGAGGAAGGGATGATGACGAGAGCAAGACACGAACGCCATATATTCCATATATTCGATATATATTCTATTTGGTGCGCTATGCGAGCAATAACACAAGAGAAACAACGACGCGTTGCTTGTGCACCGTACAAGACGCATTCTGAATAGAGCGCGTCGCCGAATGAGGTTGCGTTTCAAGCTCGGTAAATACAAATGATCAGGACGAAGTCTGTTCTTCAGAAAATCGACTACCGTGAGTGAACATGTCACCCCCGTTTCTTCCTGCCAAGTATTCTCACTTTCACAATACGAGGCCCTTTCTCTGGTCGGTGCCTTCGGCCTCGGCGGACAGCTTTGATGGCGACCTCTTTGTCTGGTTGTTCGACGTCCTTCACTGGCTCTTCTTCCATCCCACAACACTTCTCATGTCTGGAGGTTCTGCGCTGCAGAGCCGCAGGCAGTCTAGTAGCAGGGCTCGCTTTCTTGTGCTTTTCCGTCGAAGCGATGGCAGTGGGAGACTGCCTATGGTGTGGAGACGACGTCCCGGGTTCTTCCCATGTGACATTTCCGTCCGTCCACGCTGCTGTACTGGCGCGTAGTGCCGATAACGTTTGGGCTCTGGAGGCCGCCGAAGACGAAGGCTCAAGGAGTGAGGGCACGTGGTCGTACCCTGTGAAGCGACCACGCGACACGTAATACGCGGCCACGACGAGCGCCAGGCCGGAAATTACCCCGATGTACAGCATGCACAAGAAGCCGGGATGGCGGCGGACTTGGCGAGGCTGGGACGGGCTGAGGCCGCCCCGGGCAACGGCGCGTTCGGCTTGGGGCGCTCCCCTGACGGTGGTCGTGGTTTCGGCCACCTCGATGGCGGCGCCTCTGCGCGGAGCCCGCGGCCGATGTTCGACGCCGGTGGGCACCACGTTGGTTGCTGCTGCCGGACACGCTCCTCCGAGTTCATGCAGTTCTCTTGCGGGTGTCAGGGCCCCGGGTGCCTGGTTGCCGACCGCTGTACGCATGTTTGTCATGGACGGCTGGCCTTGAGCCCCTGCCGCCGTGGACAAAACCGTTTGACGGAAGGCCACCCACTTCTTCATCTTCTTCGCTGTCGGCAACCATCTCCACAGCGCACCGTCAATCCTTGCGCGGCTTGCCCAATTCCGCCATAATCGTTTTTTTGTTAAGCCAGTGCGACGAAAGGTGGAAATTGCGCCGTCATCGCAGCACCGCTAATCAAATTATTACAAGGTTCCTACGCTGTCTACGAGTTGACTAGAACGTAAGTATATAAGAATACAGCTAGTTTAAAAGCAGCTGTGCCTTAACCGAAAACTCCCTAATTCAAACCCAGAAATCCCTATTTCTCTCCCTTTTTTCGCTGCAGTGGCTTAAAAACGCAAAACGATGTAAAAGTCGGGCAATTTCGGTTTTTAAATTCTCTGTAACTCCGTGAATATTGGTTTTCGATAAAGTTTGCTCCTCACTGTTTAAAAGGCAAATTATCTTCGCTGCATACAGTTTGGAATCCAGCGGGCAAATCTGCTGACACTAAGAAATTATAATGAAACTAGAGGAGAGGTGGCAGTGTAATTTAGCAATGTCACGTTCGCTGTGTTGATCATAGTGGCGTTGTGCTTTGGATATCATAAATACGAACTCTGTGTCAGCTGCGGGCACTCAAGAAGCGAAGGCAACTCCTTACGAGCTATTGAAATGCCGTCCGGCACATCGTGCTTGACTATATTGGCACGAAAGTTCTTACTCAATGTTTCGTCATAAGAATTTACCTTGTGTGCGCGTTATGAATGAAGGTATCCTCAACTAAAACTGCGTGACTCTAACCCTTTTGGTTTTATGATAAATTTGCACACATTTTAAGCTCGGGCTATGCATGGTTTCATCCTGAAAACAGCGCAAACAAGACAAGGACCACGGAAGGAAAGGACAACACGAGCACTGTCCTTGTCTTTTTTGCGCTGTTTTTAGGATGAGTGCATACCAACTCGCCCAGGCTTCTACTTTGACTGTGCTCGGTTCCGAGGTGACCAATTCATTTCTTGACGTGCGCGTCGTAACCTTTTGGCCGAGTTATGACGAAGGCTGAACCAAACAATTTACGAAGCGCATCCTGTTGAAAGGCAGAAGAGTTGCGGATCGGGCTAGTTGTTGCACGTTTGTCATTTTTCGCAAGCGCCAAAAGAGCACGGACAAAGAAGGAACTGAGAGGACGAGCGCTTCCTGTCTCGTCCTGTCTGTTCCTTTCTTGTCCGTGTTGTTTTAGCGGTTGCGAAAAATTACTGTTGAAAAACAACTGCATGCAATCTTTTCTATGTTGAAGCTGAGCTCAATTCTGGTTGCGCTGCTCACTCCATTTGCCTACGTTCCTTGGAACTGGAGCGCTATCAAGCAGTATTATAGCAGAGCTGGACGTTAAAAGAGTTTCTAGCCATTCTTGCACATTCTTTATGCGTCTATTTAAAACCTAGCTTCTCCTCACATCAAGTTCTACTCTGTTCAGTCTTCCACAATTGCACAAATACCGAGCCAGCATTGGCCGCTGTGCTTGCTGGCGAGACAGGGAAGAGGACAGAAGAGCGTATAAGGAGCACATTTTGTAGCAGCTGAAATTACAGACGTAATATTCTGCGTTGTCATTGGCTCAGCTGGGGGAAGACGAGGGCCCTAAAAGCGTCTCATCGGCGCCGTGGAACCAGCTAGACTGGCCTTGCCCGTGCATCGACGCCCCTCGCGCTAGCGATACCAAGATTATAGATACCCTTCTGTGTTATCCAGTCGAGGAAAGTAAGAGTGCCTGCCCCCGCCCACCCCTCCTCCCCCCCCCCCCGCCAAAAAAAAACCCTGCAAAGACAGATCATATATCTTCCTCCCGTGCAGGAGAAACTTGAGTAGGTCTAAAGCAAACAGTGTAGCCAAACGCAAGCGCTCTTTGCACGGGAAAGCAGAATAAAATTAAGATTGGTTTACTTTTATGGAGTTTAACGTCCCAAAGCAACTCATGTTATGAGAGACGCCGTCGAGAGGGCTCTAGGTAATTTCGACCACCTGGGGTTCTTAAGCGTGTACGGGCATCTAGCATTTCGCCTCCATCGAAATGAAATCGCCACAGGCAGAACTGAACTCCCTCTTTAGGGTCAGCAGCCGAGCATCACGATTACTGAATCACCGCTGCAGAAAAGGCACATTGATAAAAAGAGTTTTCCATACAATATAGACACCAGAGCACTATTTCAAATAAATGACAGAGCTATTTTATCGAAATCAGGAGTAAATCGGGAGACAAGTATGAAATCATCGAAAACAAAGTAACAGCAGGAGCTTTGGTCTGTTATATAACCTGCTTGTTATCGCAACTCAGCACTCCAATCTTGAGGTGGATTTAAGAGAAGGAGGCGAAGCAGTCACTGCGGGTCGAAGGAAGCGCACGTTTTTAACGAGCGCGTTTATTCACATCGTCGCGACACAACTCGCTCGTTTACGGTCCACTTCCTGTAGTCGTGGCGGTCGAACAGCAGTGACGTCCGCTGTCACGCCCGTACTACTAAGATGCCCGGGGGACGGGTCGATTCAGCTTTTTGTTCCTCAGTCGCAGAGTTCCCGTTCGATTCCGCTATTGATTCCGTTGCTGGTTCTGGGGCCGATGAGTTCATGTTCGGCGCCGGTGATGACGAATCATCTTAAGTTTTTCCAAGGTAGGCGCCACTGTGAGCTTCGTTACGTTCGATGGTAAATCTTCGGGCAAGCTCTCCGTATCCTCCTCCATGGTCGAGTTTTCCCCTTCTGTGGCCGGCGCCTTGAAGGGCGTCTCCTTCAGCGTCGGCCAGGTGACAGGCGTCCTCAGCTCAGTCTCCGGCACTACTATAGAGTAGTTCTCGAAGACTACCTCGGTGGTCGTGTCTTCGAGGTATCTGCGCCCCACGTGCAGCAGCAGCATCAACTTGCTCAGGGCAAGCACTGCGATGACGCCCACCGTGGCCGCCCTCGCCGACTGGTGGAGCTCATCGTCCGCTCTGAGGTCGGAGGGCGACCCCAGCACAAGGGCCGAATGGGCGCTCTTTTTCTTGCTTGAACTTGATGTGTCCTGCTCGACCTGCGGGCACACGAAGCACGCCTTGAATTACAATAACTGTCTTTATTTAAAGATCTGGGCCGTCTTATGTATATGTATACCTGTGTACAAATAAAAAAACTGGACTATAAAACCGTCGTTAAAACCGCAGCACTATATTACAATATGTACTACCCCAAATCGCTCTTTGAATTCTTAGTTTGTACGTATACCAATGGGATTCATTAGCACCGTTGCGTTGGCGTTGCGTTTGCGTTCGCGCGTGCAATCGGACCTTCTAGTGGCTTCTTTGTCGCGCGTATATTTGACAACAACCTCACCTTGCTGCCGCTGCTGGTCGTGCAGTCGTGGCTCACGGACTTCGTGCCATCTCCCGAGGACGAGGATGAGGGAACGGATGCGGCAGCGTTTCCAGAAGGCGCACTTTCGTTGATACCTGACTCCATCTTAGTCTCGGAATGTTTTCTTACTTGAGACTCCAATACAAGCGCCCTTGATATCACGTCTATCTGGTGCACCGAACAGAAGGATTCAGCGGGTACCCCCTTGTTTCTCCTCTTTTTCCTTTGGCTATCGAGATCCGAGCGGCGCAAAATGGTCATGAGGTCAGTAAACTGAAGTTATTAAATAAAGTATGAGCAGAAGTAGAATCAAAGCCATAAAAAAGGAGGGAAATAAAATAGAAGGGGTTAACAAATTTAACCGGTGCCCAAGAAAGAAGTTGTGGCTTGGTTTTGACCTTGGTCAAGGCGCGTTGCAGTGAAAAACCATCTTTCGCTCTCTGTCTTGCGCGGTGATCCTTATCTTACAGGGCCTACGCCTAATAAACAATTGTAAGTGCTTAAATAGAAAATAGTACCTGATAAGAATGAAGAAAATTGACATGTTTGATTTGCGAAAAATTTAATAGTGGTGTGCTGGGAAAGCTTTCAAGGGTTTCGGAGCAGAGCCACCTGGAGCGGCTAAAGCCACGCTTCTTATGAATATTTAGGCACATACCAGCGGGAATTAATATTCTTATAATCTGGCTTGTGGTAAATATAAATAGGAGGACAGGAGGAAAGAATTTTTTATTGTCCAACAGTTTCACTCCAAGTATTCACTGTCTGGTTATGACCAATCCCCCTTGTGGTCATGTGGTATTTTGCGAGGCAATCATCATCATCAGAAGGCACCCTGGCCAATCCCCCTCTGCCGGTACGTTCCAATCCAATAGAGGGTAGCAACAACAACAAATGGCATTCTCCCACCTCCGTCGGCACTAGGCCGGGGAGGCAGGAGGCAGGAGACACTGATTTAGATGCTGGCCTTGTGTCCTGGCGGCCTCTCAGCCAGTTGGACATGGCGGAACTGGATCTCAGAGCCCGAACTTCGCAGCAGGGTCTCCAAGATTCTTATGAATCCATATTTAGCGCCCTGATGGGAGAATTTGGGCATTCTCAGATTATATTATAGAGACTCTCCCAACTCACAGTGTGTATACTCGTCTGATCTTACCTCCACGAACATTTGGTTCGCCAGGACCAGTTGTGGGCACGTACATGTTTTGAGTAGTCTTCACGAGACTGTCTGCGTGTTATTTAATGACGGGTCTCGTGGATGTATACCAGCCTGCGTTGCAATGTGTAATGTTGAGTTATTTCCCCTTATTATGCCATGTGTTCACCGTACCCTTGCCCGAGGAGGTCGTCACATATGCCCAGTCGTATAAACCTCGAGCTACCTCGTGAGCAGCCTCGTAGCCGGGGTCGGCAACATGTACCGGTGTCCAGATAAGCGTAATTTTTCTCGAAATTTGTCGCTGGTCGACAATCTTCGCCACCGTGGGCGAGATTCCGACATAGGCTGCAGACAAATATCTTTCGGTGTTTATAGTTTTTCCTTAAAAAGAAATAATAGTACACATAAGAAGACAGCACGAACGGAAAGACTCGGACAAGTGCGCGTCTGTGTCTTAGCGTTCATCCTGTCTTCTTTTGTGCGCTGTTATTTCTTTTTAAGTATGAACCATCAACACGCCCAAACTTATTCCATTTCATAGTTTCATCCGCCACCCACTCGAATTACATGCTGTTTGACATTAAAAGCGCCGCGGTTGCACATAAATGCGCCTCCTTTTGCCACCATCGGTAGCTGTAGTTAAGCAAGAGGTCGGTTTACACCCGCCCTGATTAACACATAGGCATCGCTTTCGTAAAATTTTAAGAATTTTCGACCCCGTCCGGTGAGCTTTATTAGCCGCTTTTCTGATAAGTAAAAGAAAACAGGTTTTCTGAGTGGATCTCTGGAACGTCGCACGAATTAAACCACATTTAAAGGGACGGTGTGCTTACTTTCGTCGACAAAATTTTTTTCTGAATGAATCGGAAGCTTATTTCTCAAATAAACGAATGCCTGACTGCGGCGTAGATAGACTCCCGCTGAAGAACACCTAATATTTAGATGTGGAGCTCTCAATTTCTCGTGGTAGTTGGCAGTTGGCGTCTGCAAGAGCGTTAACATCACGGGCACGACGGTGGCTGCGCCGCCTAGACGACGTGCAATGGCATTAATGAGCGGGAAATAATCTGAGATGCAGAGGTTTAATAAACCTGTCTACCATAGGTTACATTGATCTAGATTATATAGTTAATTAACTAGAAAGAAATTTCAAAGGAATCAAAGAGGGGCATAGAGAGACGACGAGTGTTTTGGAGGCATCAAGGTTTTCGCATTCCTTCAATTCGGGTAGCCGCATTGATTTCTGACATTTTTTGGTAACGCACGCAGTCGACCTGAGGTGACTGATCTGAACGAATGCGAATGCTAGCAAACACACGAACACCGCGCTGAAACCTTTGTTCACAGTGGAACCACACCTTTATGGCGGCGCTGCTATCGAAGACTCTCTGTAGGGGGTCGACGGGGACTGCGGTCGTCGGGGTAGGTGGAAGCGAAGAAAGTGTAATAATGGAGGATGAGCCCAGCAAAATGGACTTGAGGATGTTCAGGAAGAAAACTATTAAAAAGAAAGTTAACACCAGTATCAGCTACATAAACATACAAAGGTGTAGAAAGAGAGCGAACTGGTTAGAAACAGAACAGCAGTTAAAGGGCGATCAAATACGTGTATACGCTCTCTGCGACATGAATCTTAGATTTCTAAAAGATCCAGCGTTTATCGATGGCTATGCCTTGGAAGGGTGTAACAGAACAACAAGGAAGAAGGGGAGGGGAAGGCATGCTGAGACATCAAGGAACTAATTGGCAAAGAATGAAATAAACTATACAAAGAGCATTTCTAGGCATCAGGGGCAACTGGAGGTAGGAGGAGTTATATGGGGAGAGGGAGAAATGTAGGCAAGAAAACGAGGATCTTATTGTCTCAATAAAGATGTAAGACAGTTTGGAGACAATGCCGATATCACTGTAATGAGGGAACATGAATGACCAAATCGAGGATCTGGATGCATACTGAGATTGTAACGGGAAGTTAATGCTAGAACTTTGTGAGTGGCGCAACCTAGTTATGACAAATAGAGAAACTTAATCTGAGGGACAAATCGCGCGGGAATTCTGGAGCAGGCAGTCCACCATTGACTGTTGCCTAATGTCGCAGGAAATCTATAGCAAGCTGGCAAAAATGGAAACAAACTAGGAGAAGGAGCACAGTTTTTGGAAGTCATCATAAACGTATTACTCTGGAAAAGGGAGACGTCAGCAAAAGACAAATGCTGATGACACAGAACGAATACGGAAAATTTAAGGGTTATTAAATTAATGCGTAGATAGCAGCAGGCGTCGAGGAACAAATCGAGAAACGTTGCATAGAAAAGTGGGACAATAGCCCTGTTTGCATGAACCTGATTGCGTCGGGTCGAGTCGGAGGTCAGGTTGAGCAAGGTCACCCCAACTCGACGGCTGCGTGTTTACATGAACTTGATTTTAACGAGTCGAGACCGGTTGAATTGCGGCGACGCCAAGCGTCGAGAAGCGCAGTGCCAGCAAGCAGTGGCAGCCTCCGAGATCACGGCCCGTACCGCTGTCTCGGAGGCACGACTGCGCAAGCGAAAAACAATTTCGCGTTTATTCTCTGCCCTCCCCCTATCCTAACTCTTCGATAACGCAGCGTTTACAAGCACATCGAGGCAGGGTCGAGTTGAGTCAAAATAACCTTCGCGGGAGAGTTGACTGGAGCCGACCACTCGACTCTCAACCCTACTCGACGCTCGCTTACATGAACCCAGTAACCAGTTTTGGACCTGATAGCTCGACTATCAGGTAAACGACCCTTATAATCACAACTATCATCAGTCCGGAAATGAAACAAGTAACAGTGGTGTTATGATCGGGCGTCGACCTACAGCCTAAGTGGATTAGCAGGCGGTCTATGCTTGGGCAACGATGAGTCAGGAAAGGCGTCGTCGCGGGGTCGAGTACCGGTATAGCCTTGGCGGCGGTGATGATACTAGAAAGCATCCTTTCTCGTCCCTGCGGGAAGAAAGGGATCCAGCCCCACCTCGCTGGCAGGCCAATTTCGGCGGCGCGCCCACAATTATTCCGGGCTGCGCCGTCCGGATGGCGCCGTAGGAAGCAAACCACATTTCTTCCCTGGATGGAGAACGGGAACGGCGGGCGAAGCAAGCCGTATTTTCCCACTGGTTGCTGCAGACAGAGGAAGACGACTTCAAAAGAAATGGGTGCTCAAAGTTAGTTGAAGTTGAAGCTGAGTTTTATTTTGGCAACGGGACAGGTGTCAGGGAGATTGACGAAAAGGCAAAACATGCCTGGCTAAGCGTCAACCTTCTGTAACACGGGACGCTTCATACTGAACATGGAAATAAAAGAAATAAAATCGAAGTGACAACATATACATACAACTGCATCTACAAACACATTCGTCAGGTTCAGTAGTTATAACTAACAGTAATTAAAGATGTTCAAGGAAGCCTCATTTTTAGGAGCTGTGGGAAGAACATGTGGAATCATCAACGGACAATACATATTTATCACAGACAATACGTATTTATCAAAAAGATTCTTGATCATTTCTAGAGATTTCGTTTAATTTATGATAGGCATATGATTTGAGGAAGATTATTAAGGAGGTCTGCTATCTTATAAGCCAGATTTTGCGCGGCGCAATTAGTACGGATCTTCTCGTGTGTATTTTGTGGAGTCCAATTCATAATGGTCCCCCCCGCACACACACACATTCGCACACAGTAGACTCAGAAGCTACAGGCAAGCAAACAATGGGACAATACGCACGGTACCGGGGGAGGCGACAAACGTATTTAGAGATGAACATTACGAATACGTCAACACTGGGCACACTGCCCATAGCCACGAGTCTCTGGGCAGCGTTTCTGTAGCCGCACCGTTTTCAGAGGCGTTGATCATTCTTCCGATTGGCCACGCACGGACCGTTATCCTCGGCCGGAACGTTTAAGAGAGACAATAAATGAAAAAAAAAAGAATGACTGCTGCAGGATTTTCTTCGCCAAAAACGACGCCGTGAGCCGCTTACGCAAAAAAAAATTGAGCGGAATAGAACTTGAGAGCACTCTTACGCGCCTCGGTTCATTGCATTCGGTTTCACCGGTTCCTGCTGTCTGATTAACGTAGTGAGCCTCATCAGCAATGTTCTATATGTGCGGTCGTTGTGAGCACGTGTTTTGATATGACCAATATGTGATATGTGTGAATTGTGATATGTGTGAATATATGTGATGTGTGAATTGGAGGAGAATGTCCTCGAAGTAACTGCTTCGGTGCTGTCGCCTGGAAAATTGCGGTGAAGGCGATGGAGTAAGAGAGCGTTCCAGGTCAAACAAAGCGACTTCGCACGTGCCCTACGATGGACCCGATTTGAGGAGAGTAGAAATGCGCGCTCTCCCACTCACACATGCGCGCGCATAGAAAAGTAGAGGATGTGCTGAACGATGCGATGCCAAACGCTAGCTCACATTACAAGCGCGGGTTCGACGTTCGTTCTTTGCGTCTGCTTCTCCTTTAAATGTCCAGTGCTCATTATCTGTTGATGCACCTTGATCATTCGTGCGCAGTGACCCTGCAGACACCAACTTTTCCTCATTTCTCGCTTAAAGGACCATAAATTGGTATAAAAAGCCAAGGACAACCACGCAGACATACGCTAGCCTCTTTCTTTCGGGACTAGGGTGATAGCAATGGTTGATGAGCTTAAAATATTTGGGCATAACCTTTTCAGCTGATAAGACCTGGACTGGTCACAATGAATCATTATTAGATTACTTCTAATTCATCACACTGCTTTTGCATCTCACAATAATTGCTGCGCGCTTATGCGGGATAAAACTAGTTTTATATATGCGCACATTATTACACGGATGCAACTGAAAACACTGCTGCACATTGTCAATTTGCCGCGACTACAACCAAGTCGCAAATTTTTTACTGACATTAATGCCACGAATATATTTGAATTCCGTTTGGTGCACTCATTGGTTTTTTATGGTGAGAATTGTTAAGCACTTTTAAGTGCTGGTTCCGGCCTAACCGCGCAGAGAAGTGATCCTTGAACCGGTGCATTAAACCGATGGCTCATACCACATCGCCGTGTGAGATACATACTGCAACCACTTGCCTATAAAGTTACCTTCCTTGTAAATAAATACAAAAAGAAGGTGTTGATTACTTTACTTTTACGCGAAGACAGACTGCGAGCTTTTTTTTTATAAATTTGCGATATTGCCTTGTAATTGTCATATGCAAGGTCCAGTTCTTTCCAGCTATATTATTATATAGCTGCTTTTAATGCTGAACAGACGCCTTGAAACATAAGCTGCTTGTTTATGCCTCGGCATTGTTGCTATGTAAACTTTCATTGGCTGTGGAACTTGTGGGTTACCACCCTCGCCAAAAGCAGTACGCGACTGCTACATTGCTGGGGTGCCCCGAACCTGGAGTCGGGAATAAAA
Organism: Amblyomma americanum; assembly: GCF_052857255.1. Classification (NCBI taxonomy): domain Eukaryota; kingdom Metazoa; phylum Arthropoda; class Arachnida; order Ixodida; family Ixodidae; genus Amblyomma; species Amblyomma americanum. Next base: position 107,760,912 of record NC_135499.1, read on the forward strand.
ATTTGTTGATTGAATGCTTGCTTGAATAATTGATTAATTAACTGGTGTCTGCCGCGGCTATGTAAAGCATTCGAGTGATAGGTATTCCAATAGCAGTCACCTTATAGTATGAATTTATCAGCTCTCAGCAATTAAAAATGACGCTTGCCCTCTCTTCCCTCAAGTGATACAGTCCGACTTCTAAAGAAAACATGTGTGGTCTGCGCCCCGCCCGAGAACTCTTCACCCATCGACAGCCGGTTTGTTTACTTCTGGTGGCCGCACTCGCTTACCCACCCGTCATCACAATCGCTTGTATACCTTTCACCGCTATCACTGTGAGCGCATCATGAACTCCGATCTCAAACCGCGTGCCCTGCAAGGGACAACTGCTGTGTTCTTAGAAAACTACAAACATGCCCTGCGTAGAAACGCGCGTCTGAAAGCCGGCGATGGCAGTGATGACTCGTTGGCTCATAGGACTCTCCCGTCGCACGGGAGGTGTAGCCGTGACGTCATGTCCCGTGGTTTAGCCGTGACGTGATGCTTGCACGGAATGGAAGCGCCGGGCTCTCTGTCACTCACCATGACATCCCCGGACTCGTGCTTTATATATTTTTGAAAAAGAATTCCAAAAACCGTCACTACGTAGGTGATCAATCAACTTGAAGATTAAACAAAGTACGGATTTTGAAATTTATTTACAAAATTCTGGTTACGTTTGAAAGACTCATATCTCGTGTGAATGATCAAAAGTATTCGTTATACGCACTGAACACATTTACGGAAAAGCTTGAGAACCGTTTCAGAGTCCTTTTAAGTCCCCCCAGCCTACGCGACCGGCGCAGATGTTTCTGACTTTCCGGACATTGCATCCGGCTATTCACAGGCTGGTACAACAGGCGGTACAAAGGTAGTACAACGCTTGATATCATGTTAGCTGGGAACAAGAGAGGTATGCTGGGGCCAGCGCTTTACAGCCATATGTGAGGTCAGATTCCGCGGCCTCGGCCTCCAGTAAGAATATGCGTCACCAGTGGCCGCTACAGCTTTCTGTTGCGAGATTTTTCTCAACATGGTGAAAACTGTAGTGTGTAAAGAAAACAGAGTACAAGTTGAAGTTGATCTGTATCGGTGTGTTGCCGCACTATAACGGCCAAGACTCCTCTAAATACACAAAAACGCGTTTTTTGTTATGGGGATCGATGAACATACCCGAAAAAAAAACCATCACTAAGGAAAAAATTTTTAGACTGTCAACAGACTGTCCAATCTTTTGTGATCAAGTCTAGAGAGTTCCTATAAACAAATCTTATAGACTAGCCTTTAGAGAATGGTAATACTATACGCCGTTTATAGGCTATCTATATATTTATGGCTACACACCTTTGTAGATTTTTGCCTGTAGACAGTAATCAACTTTGTAAAGCCAAAAAAGTTTATAGGAAGGCAACAGAGTCTGTGAAAAGTCTATGGGAAATCTATAGACCATATATATTAGAGATATAACAAGGTTCGCCAAGCGCAAAATTGATGCGGTTGATGTTACAGTCCCTGTCTGAACAAGTTTGGAGGCGAGAGGGAAACAAGAAACTCTTTTGTTTCCGAGGCCCAGAACATCCCATCATGAGACTTCAACTCGCTCAGATTGATGCCGAAGCCTCGACGATGTTGCTGAAAAGACATGCTCTGGAACGGCTCACCAGAACGAATTCAGACACATGGTCCTCTACAGCCTCGAATTGCATTCGTGTCTGCATGCTTGGAAAACAAAAATATATTGAAAAAAAAATCTATTCACCAGTAACGAAAAGGAGCACCCTTGGAGTACAGTCTGCAGCTAGTATTTTCTATGCTACCGAAGCCATACACAAAGACACATAAATATAAAAATACCAGGAAATAACTCGAATATAACAGTACAAGTGAAATCAGACCATGTTTGGAAAGCGGCTGCAAAACAAGCAAGAAATTGAATCACACTACAAAATGAAAAATGTGTTAATAATGAATTTATTTAAATATGTTTCGAGCAGGTTGTTTTCAAACGCAGCAAGCAATTTGTGGAGCATGCAGCACAACATACAGATTTTGCATGGTCGCACTGGCATTTCTAATTCGCGTGCAATAGGGTTCATGAAATATTGCACCCTGCATGGAGCTAACTGAGCGCTTACGAAGGCGTTCGATGATTACAACGAGAAATTAGATGCAGCAGGGCAACACACCCTCGAGCTGGCGCTGCCGGTTAGGCCGGACGCGGACAGTCTATCCCGCTCGGCCGCTGCTGTCAAGGTCATTCACTTTCTCACGTAGCGACCGGCTCCCATTGCATCTGTGCGAAGGGCATCCGGTGCCGTGCCTAGGTTCAGGAGGCCCAACTGAGCCTCTGCAGAAACCGGTTTATAAGAAAAAAAGCAGAGTGGCGCAGTGGAAGCGTGCTGGGCCTATAACCCAGAGGTCCGTTGTTAGAAACCACGCTCTGCTATTGTTTTGCTTTTTCTTCTATCCTCTTTTTTCAACAGTAGGATTCAATCTGTACTACAATTTGCATTCTAATATAGGGTACGTTGCAGTGCAGCGCAATCAGCAGAGTATGTATTTTTACACTGTTGGGATGGGTTTATTTTTGGGATGTATTACAGCGAACCTTAAAGAAAGAATTTCCACTAGACCCGTATGGCATCCGTTACTTATGTGTTGAAAATGAGGATGGGGTGCCTTATGATTTAATAATGCTGACAGGCCTCCACTGTATATGGCGCTCGAGAATGGCAGGCTTTCACTGTGACAGAGACGCAAGACCTGCCCGAATCTACTTTCGAGAAAGTATGGACATGTTTCTGGCCATTCAGAAGGCCGCAGCGGAGCCTCCGGAGTGGCTCTCAAGACTAGAGCCACTCTGTACACTGCGTGAATTTTAAGTTGACGAAGTCAGACTCATGCTGGCTGACTTCGAGTCGGGTGTACATAGCGTTTGTCTTTTGCTGATTGTTTGTTATGTGCAATTTTCTGTGTCAAAGCCAGGCAATAAAGAAAAAAAAAGCAGAGTGGCGCAGTGGAAGCGTGCTGGGCCCATAACCCAGAGGTCCGTGGATCGAAACCACGCTCTGCTATTGTTTTGGTTTTTTTCTTCTATCCTCTTTTTTCAACAGTAGGATTCAATCTGTACTACAATTTGCATTCTAATATAGGGTACGTTGCAGTGCAGTGCAATCAGCAGAGTGGCGCAGTGGAAGCGTGCTGGGCCCATAACCCAGAGGTCCGTGGATCGAAACCACGCTCTGCTATTGTTTTGGTTTTTTCCTTGTATCCTCTTTTTTCAACAGTAGGATTGAATCTGTACTACAATTTGCATTCTAATATAGGGTACGTTGCAGTGCAGCGCAATCAGCAGAGTGGCGCAGTGGAAGCGTGCTGGGCCCATAACCCAGAGGTCCGTGGTTAGAAACCACGCTCTGCTATTGTTTTGGTTTTTTTCTTCTATCCTCTTTTTTCAACAGTAGGATTCAATCTGTACTACAATTTGCATTCTAATATAGGGTACGTTGCAGTGCAGTGCAATCAGCAGAGTGGCGCAGTGGAAGCGTGCTGGGCCCATAACCCAGAGGTCCGTGGATCGAAACCACGCTCTGCTATTGTTTTGGTTTTTTTCTTCTATCCTCTTTTTTCAACAGTAGGATTCAATCTGTACTACAATTTGCATTCTAATATAGGGTACGTTGCAGTGCAGTGCAATCAGCAGAGTGGCGCAGTGGAAGCGTGCTGGGCCCATAACCCAGAGGTCCGTGGTTAGAAACCACGCTCTGCTATTGTTTTGGTTTTTTTCTTCTATCCTCTTTTTTCAACAGTAGGATTCAATCTGTACTACAATTTGCATTCTAATATAGGGTACGTTGCAGTGCAGTGCAGTCAGGCTAGGGCACCTCTTTTTAAGGCAGCTGGTGAACCGTTTTTTGTTTTTTCGCGACGTCTCAGACCCGTTCTTGCGCACCGTTTGCCAGGTCAGGCTGCGGCGTTTGCTGCCCGAGTTTGTTGTTACCACAGAAGAGCTCTCGGGTGGAATTTTTGGTTACTACAAAGAGATTGTAGCAAGTGTTAGGTTTCTTTCAGCGCGTTTTTCTAGCGATTATTTGTATAAAACTAAAAGAAAGAAGTTGTACCATGATCTTTGTGATATTGTTTTCCCAGAGCCTATGTACAGGGCCTTGTACAGTGGAGGTCCTGGAGCTGATGTTTTAAAAAGGGTAAAGAAAATGCAGGTGCCACCAGGAGTAAAGACCTTCTTTTTTAAATTACACACCGGGACACTCCCAGTTAAAAAGTTTTTGGAAGGAAAGGATTTCTTTTTACCGTGGGGATCGAACTGCTTAATTTGTAAACAGCCCGAAACAATAGACCATGTTTTTTTGCATTGCTGGGAAGGGGTTTATTTTTGGGATGTGTTACAAAGGACAATAAAGAAAGAGCTACCACTTGACGCGCAGGGAATTCGTTATTTAAGCACAGACAATGAGGATGGGGTACCATTTGATCTCATAATGCTCTTGGGCCTCCACAGTATATGGCGCTCCAGAATGGCAGGCTATTATTGTGACAAAGACGCACGACCTGCCCGCATTTATTTTCGGGAAAGAATGGACTGCTTTCTGGCCATCCAGAAAGCAACTGCGGAGCCTCCCGAGTGGCTCTCTAGGCTAGAGCCGCTCTGTATGCTTCGTGAATTTTAGTATGACGAAGCCAGACTCATGATGGCTGACCACGACAGTGTCGTATGTACATAGCGTTTTGTGTGTTTTTTGTTGAGTGTTTTTTGTGTAAATGTTATGTGTCGCAGCCAGGCAATAAAGAAAAAAAAAAAGCAGAGTGGCGCAGTGGAAGCGTGCTGGGCCCATAACCCAGAGGTCCGTGGATCGAAACCACGCTCTGCTATTGTTTTGGTTTTTTTCTTCTATCCTCTTTTTTCAACAGTAGGATTCAATCTGTACTACAATTTGCATTCTAATATAGGGTACGTTGCAGTGCAGTGCAATCAGCAGAGTGGCGCAGTAACCAAAAATTCCACCCGAGAGCTCTGCTGTGGTAACAACAAACTCGGGCAGCAATCGCCGCAGCCTCACCTGGCACACGGTGCGCGAGAACGGGTCTGAGACGTCGCGAAAAAACAAAAAACGGTTCACCAGCTGCCTTAAAAAGAGGTGCCCTAGCCCCAACCCCCCGTCTTTTACCCGCCGGAACAGGTTCGTTCGGCTGCAACGTTCCCATTCCGAAGCCCATATAAAGACGGCAAAAATCCGGTGTAACTTCTGAATGTGCACCCGAGAGCAATGCAAAACCTGCATCACATACCAGAGCTTGCTAATAAAAAACAGGTTGCAGACTGTAGCTCTGGCGAAAATGGAGAGATTGGTGCCTTTCCATTTTCCAGCTCTGTCACGTGCTTCTTTCGTTTGCTGTTTCCAATACTCCTCGCTTTCGCGATAAGCATCGAGCGGAACGCCCAAATACTTGCCCGGTGTCGTCGCCCACGGTACGTTGGCAAAATGGTCCGGGTGGGATGGCCACCATCCATGCCAGAGATTGTAGCAAGTGTTAGGTTTCTTTCAGCGCGTTTTTGTAGGGATTATTTGTATAAAACTAAAAGAAAGAAGTTGTACCATGATCTTTGTGATATTGTTTTCCCAGAGCCTATGTACAGGGCCTTGTACAGTGGAGGTCCTGGAGCTGATGTTTTAAAAAGGGTAAAGAAAATGCAGGTGCCACGAGGAGTAAAGACCTTCTTTTTTAAATTACACACCGGGACACTCCCAGTTAAAAAGTTTTTGGAAGGAAAGGATTTCTTTTTACCGTAGGGATCGAACTGCTTAATTTGTAAACAGCCCGAAACAATAGACCATGTTTTTTTGCATTGCTGGGAAGGGGTTTATTTTTGGGATGTGTTACAAAGGACAATAAAGAAAGAGCTACCACTTGACGCACAGGGAATTCGTTATTTAAGCACAGACAATGAGGATGGGGTACCATTTGATCTCATAATGTTCTTGGGCCTCCACAGTATATGGCGCTCCAGAATGGCACGCTATTATTGTGACAAAGACGCACGACCTGCCCGAATTTATTTTCGGAAAAGAATGGACTGCTTTCTGGCCATCCAGAAAGCAGCTGCGGAGCCTCCCGAGTGGCTCGCGAGGCTAGAGCCGCTCTGTATGCATCGTGAATTTTAGTATGACGAAGCCAGACTCATGATGGCTGACCACGACAGTGTCGTATGTACATAGCGTTTTGTGAGTTTTTTGTTGAGTGTTTTTTGTGTAAATGATATGGGTCAAAGCCAGGCAATAAAGAAAAAAAAAGCAGAGTGGCGCAGTGGAAGCGTGCTGGGCCCATAACCCAGAGGTCCGTGGATCAAAACCACGCTCTGCTATTGTTTTGGTTAATTACTTCTATCCTTTTTTTCAACAGCATTATTCAATCTGTGCTACAATTTGCCTTCAAATATAGGCTACGTTTCTGTGCAGGGCAATCAGCAGAGTGGCGCAGTGGAAGCGTGCTGGGCCCATAACCCAGAGGTCCGTGGATCGAAACCACGCTCTGCTATTGTTTTGGTTTTTTCCTTCTATCCTTTTTTTTTCAACAGTAGTATTCAATCTGTACTACAATTTGCCTGCAAATACAGGCTACGTTGCTGTGCAGGGCAATCAGCATAGTGGCGCAGTGTATTCTGCTTCCGGCCGTGCTAGCGAACGGACGCGTTATCATGAGCTCCGTCGGAGCGGCGTCAGCGGCCCAGCAGGGGCGCGGAAACAGCTCTTTTGGTGCTTTTTCTTCGACAGGTGCTGAATACAAGGTAGGTCTACCGAGTTTGCCTACAGGGCGTTTTGTTGCCAACACAGTTTTTTTGCACTGTGATATAAGGGCACGCCCATACCGGGTGGAAGATTTTCGCGATGTTCTGGCTGAGTTATCGCTCCTGCCGGAAGTAATCGCCATCGGAGCCTACAGGATGAGCCACGTGTGGGCGGTTACGTTTAAGGATGAAGACGCCGTGAAAAAAATTGTGAGTGCTGGTGAGCTCGTTGTGAAAAAGTGCCGGTGTCTCGTCATCGACCCAGCTAACCAAGACGTGCGCATGAAAGTCCACTGGCTTTTGCAGTGTTCCTGACGACGACGTGAAGCTCACCTTCGCTGCATTTGGCAAGGTGACTGACGTTGCCCGCGAGCGGTGGCGAGTGCAGGGTATGGCAGACAAAGGCTCCACTACTTGGCTCGTCACCCTGAAGCTGAAACCGGGAGTGAAGCTCGACGACATTCCGCACCAGGTGAGCGTCGCCGGTGAGCTGGCTGTCGTGGTCGTGCCGGGCAGGGCTCCGCTCTGCCTTCGCTGCCGTGGCACGGGCCACATACGCCGGGAGTGCCGCATACCGCGGTGCGGTGCTTGTCGAGGGTTCGGCCACGAGGACAGCCAGTGCGAGCGTACCTACGCAAAAGTCACCGGGTCCGTTAACACTCAGGACGCTTCAGCCTTGCTCATAGACGCGGCGGATATGGAAGAGACGTCTGCCGCTACTACTGCGACAGCGGCGGTCGAGACGAATGCCGTGGAGACATCGCAACAGGACAAAATTGTTGCTGAGGAGGGCGTAACCATACGTACGTGAACCAGCTCCTCGCCAGGACGCAGGGCCGAGGTCGGAGGGCGAGGTGAAATCCCCAGTCGCTACTGGGGCTCCTTCCATTCCTCCTGACCCTGTGAGCATGGACATGTCTTCCGAGGCGGCTAACCTAGCGGCGGGAAAGCGCCCGCACGACGACGGTGAGAGCATGGCGCTTCAACAGGACGGCAATGGCGGAGACGAGCCGCCGTCTAAAGCCGCAGGTATGAGGCGGCCGACCTTGAAGACGCGGCCGAACACTTCGTCCGAAACACGGCAGGCGGGGAAACCGCCTCCGTAGTTTCATGCCTAGAGCCCGTTATGGGGTCTGGGGATTTTTTTTTTAGGCGTGGCGCGAAGGCAGACACCATAAAGTAAGGCGTTTTTTTTCTCTCGATATGGCTCTCATTTTAACTGAAGCACTGCGTGTAGCCACTTTAAACGTGCGAGGCCTTGCAGCAAGAAGGCGACAATGCCAGCTCAGTCGCCTTCTTTTAGACAACAATGTGCGCGTAGTTGCAATACAAGAAACTAAAATTGAAAGCCAAGAAGCTACAGAACGTGTGGTGTCAGTTTTCCGTACGCACTTTGAAGTATGTGTGTGTCCTTCTGTAGGTGCCTCTGGCGGCTGCGTACTTTTTCTTCGCAATAATTTCGGTATTACGGTGCAGTCACTTTTCTCGTGTGATAGCGGCCGTCTTCTTGTTGATTTTTTGTACTCTGGCGTTGAGTTCCGAGTTATTTGTGTGTATGCACCAAATGCGGAGTCCGAGCGAAGAGTGTTTTTTGACCGCTTTGAGACATACCTAAACTGTGACAAAGTACTAATCCTACTGGGCGATTTCAACTGCGTCTGTCAGGCTACCGATCGTGCAAGAAGTGCGTTTGTGAGAGATAGGAGTGCTGATGTCTTGAACGAATTGGTCCATGGCCATTATTTAGAAGATATTGGAAGTGTTTTCACCAATGGCCCTTGCACACGGTATACCCATTTTCAGGGCAATAGCCATGCCCGATTGGACAGAGTGTATGCGTCGGCAGAACTTTTTTCACTATGCACATTGTATGATGTCAGACCTGTGGCTTTCAGTGACCACGCCCTAGTGATTACAACCTTTGGCAGGCAGCAAAGCAAAAAGCGGTTTAATTAGCATTTATGGAAATTAAATAATAAGTTGTTGGAGGACGAAGGATTCGCTAAGGAAGTAAAGCAAGAACTAGAGAAGCTAATTACAGCGCAACCGTCGAACTTCGCTGCAGAGTGGGAGGAGTTTAAGCAAAGGGTAAAAATAAGAGCGATTGAAAAAGGTACGCAGTTGAAATATGCCGAGAAACAAAAGGAAGCAGAGCTTCGTGAACAGCTTGAATACCTCACGTGTATAGAAAGCGCACAACCAGGCACATGCTTTAATGAAATCAGGGATGTCAAAGCCCAGCTGGAAAAAATGGACGCCGATAAGTATACTGCGGCAGTTATTCGGGCGCGAACTGAGCAGCTATGGGCAGGGGAAACACCAACAAAACGAGCGATATCCGATGAAAAACGATACTCGTGCCGAAAGCAAATATGACAAATAAACACTGGGGCAGGGGTTTCGGCAGACAGTGGCGTAATCAAGGAAACAATCTGTGATCACTTCAAAGATATGCTGGGTCATTCGCGGAAAGGGGCTTCCATTGCGAATTTCTACCACTTATGCCGAAACTTGACGAAGAAATCAAAATACCGCTCGAACAGACGATTTCCTTGCAAGAAATAGAGGACGCGATAGATGCATTGCCAACCGGTAAAGCTCCTGGCCCCGACGGCCTGGGAGCAGCTTTCTACAAAGCTTTCAAAACTGCAATAGCCCAGATACTGCAAGTCATTGTCGTTGAAAGTTATGAGAAAAAACGTGTTCCGCTGTCCTTCACAACTTCGCACATAGTGCTCATTCATAAAACCGATGATGCTGAAAAGCTCCTGATGGTGGGGTCTTATCGCCCGATAAGCCTCACAAACGTCGACTACAAGATTTTCATGAAGGTGTTGGCGAAGAGTCTGCAGAGTGTTATAACATCGACTGTAGGCACGCACCAAACGTTTGGCATAAAAGGTCGAAGTATCGCTACGAACATACACCTGGCGCGGTCCATTCTAGAATGCAGTGACTCTTTTGATGACCGAGTGGCGATGATACAACTAGATCTGCAAAAGCCTTTGACCGGGTGTCTCATGACGTCCTGTTTGCCGTACTAGAGCATGCGAATGTTGGCCGAATAATAACAGAAGGTGTTAGAATGGCATACGCAAACTGTACGACTCAGATTGTTGTGAACGGCGAACTCACTGACAGCCTGCAAGTGCGATCTTCTATAAGACAGGGTTGTCCCCTGTCGCCATTGCTGTTCGCGGCGTACCTTGAGCCACTTTGCTTGGCCATCCGGAATAATGAATGCATAACGGGTATCAGGCTGCAATCAGCGCACGTAAAGATCTTGGCTTATGCTGATGACATCGCTGTATTTTGTGCAAATACAGAAAGTATTTCTGAGGTAACGAACGTAGTGCACAAATTTTGTAGCTGCACTGGAGCCCTGATCAACTGGGAAAAAAGCATCGGATTCTGGCACGGTGGCTGGGACGTCACGCCTGAACACTATTCTCGGATGCGCTGGTCCACCACTCCAGCGTTGTATTTAGGAGTACCCCTTGACAGTTACCGGGACCCAGATCCGTACTGGCTTGATCAAGCATCGAGGGCCAAGGAAAGAAGTGATGCATGGCAAGGGAGACAGTTATCGATCTTTTCGCGTGCCATTATCTGCAACCTGTTCCTTACAGCTAAAGTGTGGTATGTGATGAATGTGCTCAGTGCTTCCCGGGAAAGCATTCAAAAACTTCATCGTGTATTTGCGGTTTTTATTTTGGCTTCGACCTGGGAAAGGACGAGTCGAACAAAATTGTTTCTTTCTGTTAAGAAAGGTGGGCTTGGCCTGGCGCATTTATTTTTGAGACAAGTTGTCTCGCGTTTCATGTACCTACGGGATGAAAATGATGTCTTCCTCCGGACCGTAATGCAAGTACGGCTTTGTCGACTTCTTCCTGACCTTCTTGTAAGTTCGGTACATGTAAATGGTGCGATAAGAGGGTACCTTAAAGAAGTTGTGCTCGCGTACAGAATGCTGCATGTTCGGTTTTCCATGGAGTATTTGTGTAATGTCAAGAAAAAAAAATTGTACGTGGACTTAGCGGACACAATGCTTCCTCTGCCGATATATCGTTTGCCACACATTGCAGGCCCAGCTGATGTACTTAAAAGAGTTAAGAAGATGCCAATATTGCCAGCGATCAAATCCTTTTTCTTTAAACTCCACACTAATACCTTATCAGTGAAAACGTGGATGCACGATAAAGGTCTTTTCGTCCCTTGGTCAACAAACTGTTTCCTGAGCCACAAACCGGAAACCATTGAACATGTTTTTGGACTGTTGGGATCCCATTTTTTTCTGGGATGTCCTTCAGAGAACTTTAAAGAAAGACCTACCATTAGATGCATATGGCATAAGATTTCTACCTTTTCAAAAAACAGATGATTTTCCATTTGATGCAGTAATGCTCCTGGGACTTCACAGCTTGTGGAAAACCAGAATGGAGTTTAACAATGCAGATGAACAAGTGAAACCTGTACGGGAACATTTCATTCAAAATGTTGTGCGATTTAGGGAGGCGTATAAGGCCCTCCCTGAACAACCAAAATGGATCGATGTGCTTGATGATTTGGCAAGACTGAAAAAAATTTTAACATGCCCTGTCAGGCAAAGGTCTGCCGACACGTTTTAATCGTTCATCTTATGTGTTTTTGAATGTCAAAGTCAGCAAAAAAAAAAGTGTGGCGCAGTGGAAGCGGTCTGGGCCCATAACCCAGAGGTCCGTGGATCGAAACCACGCTCTGCTATTGTTTTGGTTTTTTTCTTCTATCCTCTTTTTTCAACAGTAGGATTGAATCTGTACTACAATTTGCATTCTAATATAGGGTTCGTTGCAGTGCAGCGCAATCAGCAGAGTGGCGCAGTGGAAGCGTGCTGGGCCCATAACCCAGAGGTCCGTGGATAGAAACCACGCTCTGCTATTGTTTTGGTTTTTTCCTTGTATCCTCTTTTTTCAACAGTAGGATTGAATCTGTACTACAATTTGCATTCTAATATAGGGTACGTTGCAGTGCAGTGCAATCAGCAGAGCGGCGCAGTGGAAGCGTGCTGGGCCCATAACCCAGAGGTCCGTGGATAGAAACCACGCTCTGCTATTGTTTTGGTTTTTTCCTTGTATCCTCTTTTTTCAACAGTAGGATTGAATCTGTACTACAATTTGCATTCTAATATAGGGTTCGTTGCAGTGCAGCGCAATCAGCAGAGTGGCGCAGTGGAAGCGTGCTGGGCCCATAACCCAGAGGTCCGTGGATAGAAACCACGCTCTGCTATTGTTTTGGTTTTTTTCTTCTATCCTCTTTTTTCAACAGTAGGATTGAATCTGTACTACAATTTGCATTCTAATATAGGGTTCGTTGCAGTGCAGCGCAATCAGCAGAGTGGCGCAGTGGAAGCGTGCTGGGCCCATAACCCAGAGGTCCGTGGATAGAAACCACGCTCTGCTATTGTTTTGGTTTTTTCCTTGTATCCTCTTTTTTCAACAGTAGGATTGAATCTGTACTACAATTTGCATTCTAATATAGGGTACGTTGCAGTGCAGTGCAATCAGCAGAGCGGCGCAGTGGAAGCGTGCTGGGCCCATAACCCAGAGGTCCGTGGATAGAAACCACGCTCTGCTATTGTTTTGGTTTTTTCCTTGTATCCTCTTTTTTCAACAGTAGGATTGAATCTGTACTACAATTTGCATTCTAATATAGGGTTCGTTGCAGTGCAGCGCAATCAGCAGAGTGGCGCAGTGGAAGCGTGCTGGGCCCATAACCCAGAGGTCCGTGGATAGAAACCACGCTCTGCTATTGTTTTGGTTTTTTCCTTGTATCCTCTTTTTTCAACAGTAGGATTGAATCTGTACTACAATTTGCATTCTAATATAGGGTACGTTGCAGTGCAGTGCAATCAGCAGAGCGGCGCAGTGGAAGCGTGCTGGGCCCATAACCCAGAGGTCCGTGGATAGAAACCACGCTCTGCTATTGTTTTGGTTTTTTTCTTCTATCCTCTTTTTTCAACAGTAGGATTGAATCTGTACTACAATTTGCATTCTAATATAGGGTTCGTTGCAGTGCAGCGCAATCAGCAGAGTGGCGCAGTGGAAGCGTGCTGGGCCCATAACCCAGAGGTCCGTGGATAGAAACCACGCTCTGCTATTGTTTTGGTTTTTTCCTTGTATCCTCTTTTTTCAACAGTAGGATTGAATCTGTACTACAATTTGCATTCTAATATAGGGTACGTTGCAGTGCAGTGCAATCAGCAGAGCGGCGCAGTGGAAGCGTGCTGGGCCCATAACCCAGAGGTCCGTGGATAGAAACCACGCTCTGCTATTGTTTTGGTTTTTTCCTTGTATCCTCTTTTTTCAACAGTAGGATTGAATCTGTACTACAATTTGCATTCTAATATAGGGTTCGTTGCAGTGCAGCGCAATCAGCAGAGTGGCGCAGTGGAAGCGTGCTGGGCCCATAACCCAGAGGTCCGTGGATAGAAACCACGCTCTGCTATTGTTTTGGTTTTTTCCTTGTATCCTCTTTTTTCAACAGTAGGATTGAATCTGTACTACAATTTGCATTCTAATATAGGGTACGTTGCAGTGCAGTGCAATCAGCAGAGCGGCGCAGTGGAAGCGTGCTGGGCCCATAACCCAGAGGTCCGTGGATAGAAACCACGCTCTGCTATTGTTTTGGTTTTTTCCTTGTATCCTCTTTTTTCAACAGTAGGATTGAATCTGTACTACAATTTGCATTCTAATATAGGGTTCGTTGCAGTGCAGCGCAATCAGCAGAGTGGCGCAGTGGAAGCGTGCTGGGCCCATAACCCAGAGGTCCGTGGATAGAAACCACGCTCTGCTATTGTTTTGGTTTTTTCCTTGTATCCTCTTTTTTCAACAGTAGGATTGAATCTGTACTACAATTTGCATTCTAATATAGGGTACGTTGCAGTGCAGTGCAATCAGCAGAGTGGCGCAGTGGAAGCGTGCTGGGCCCATAACCCAGAGGTCCGTGGTTAGAAACCACGCTCTGCTATTGTTTTGGTTTTTTCCTTGTATCCTCTTTTTTCAACAGTAGGATTGAATCTGTACTACAATTTGCATTCTAATATAGGGTACGTTGCAGTGCAGTGCAATCAGCAGAGTGGCGCAGTGGAAGCGTGCTGGGCCCATAACCCAGAGGTCCGTGGATAGAAACCACGCTCTGCTATTGTTTTGGTTTTTTCCTTGTATCCTCTTTTTTCAACAGTAGGATTGAATCTGTACTACAATTTGCATTCTAATATAGGGTACGTTGCAGTGCAGTGCAATCAGCAGAGCGGCGCAGTGGAAGCGTGCTGGGCCCATAACCCAGAGGTCCGTGGATAGAAACCACGCTCTGCTATTGTTTTGGTTTTTTCCTTGTATCCTCTTTTTTCAACAGTAGGATTGAATCTGTACTACAATTTGCATTCTAATATAGGGTACGTTGCAGTGCAGTGCAATCAGCAGAGTGGCGCAGTGGAAGCGTGCTGGGCCCATAACCCAGAGGTCCGTGGTTAGAAACCACGCTCTGCTATTGTTTTGGTTTTTTCCTTGTATCCTCTTTTTTCAACAGTAGGATTGAATCTGTACTACAATTTGCATTCTAATATAGGGTACGTTGCTGTGGAGGGCAATCAGCAGAGTGGCTCCAGAATGGCAGGCTATTATTGTGACAAAGACGCACAACCTGCCCGAATTTATTTTCGGGAAAGAATGGACTGCTTTCTGGCCATTCAGAAAGCAGCTGCGGAGCCTCCCGAGTGGCTCTCGAGGCTAGAGCCGCTCTGTATGCTCCCTGAATTTTAGAATGACGAAGCCAGACTCATGCTGGCTGACCACGACAGTGTCTTATGTACATAGTGTTTTGTGTGTTTTTTGTTGAATGTTTTTTTTTTGGTTAAATGTTATGAGCCAAAGCCAGGCAATAAAGAAAAAAGAAAGCAGAGTGGCGAAGTGGAAGCGTGCTGGGCCCATAACCCAGAGGTCCGTGGATCGAAACCACGCTCTGCTATTGTTTTGGTTTTTTTCTTCTATCCTCTTTTTTCAACAGTAGGATTCAATCTGTACTACAATTGCATTCTAATATAGGCTACGTTGCAGTGCAGCGCAATCAGCAGAGTGGCGCAGTGATTCTAAAATTCACGAAGCATACAGAGCGACTCATGCTGGCTGACCACGACCGTGTCTTATGTACATAGTGTTTTGTGTGTTTTTTGTTGAATGTTTTTTTTTGGTTAAATGTTATGAGCCAAAGCCAGGCAATAAAGAAAAAAGCAGAGTGGCGCAGTGGAAGCGTGCTGGACCCATAACCCAGAGGTCCGTGGATTGACACCACGCTCTGCTGTTGTTTTGGTTTTTTCTTCTATCCTCTTTTTTCAACAGTATGATTCAATCTGTACTACAATTGCATTCTAATATAGGCTACGTTGCAGTACAGCGCAATCAGCGGAGTGTGTTTCAATCAGCGGCTGTGTTTCAACATGCTCCATGCTGGAAACAGCGCATCGGCCGTTGGCCGAGGTCTACCGACGTCTCAGGACACTACGGACTCGTACAAAGTTGTCCTTCCCCGATTGCCAACCGGTAATGTTGTCCTTAATACCGTTTTCCTGCATGCTGACCTTAAGGGTCGCCCGTACCGAGCACCTGACTTCCGTGACGCACTCGCACAGATAATGGATCTCCGGGAAATTTTGTGCATTGGTCAATACCAAATGAGCCACGTGTGGATGGTTACCTGCGAGAGTAGTTCTTCCAAACAGAAGCTTGTTAACAAAGCGGAGTTTCCTGTCAAAGGACTGCGGTGCATGGTGTTTGACCCGGATACTAAGAACGTCAAGGTTAAGCTCCTTTGGCTTCCCCGCTTTATGGAACACCGGAGGATTGTGGAAGCATTAGAGCCTTATGGCACGGTCCAGTCTGTGGAGCGTGAAAAGTGGCGGTGCCCAGGGATGGAGCATATGGAAACGGCGAACCGTGAACTCTCCCTCACACTCAAGGATGGAGTGTCAGCTAGCACCATTCCACACACACTTAATGTTTATGGAGTGCAGGCATTAGTCCTTATCCCAGGGAGACCTCCACTGTGCCTCCGTTGTAGCCGGGTTGGACATGTCCGGCGCCAGTGTCGCACGCCTCGATGCACTCAGTGCCGACGCTTTGGCCATACTGCGGAGAACTGTGTCTTGAGTTACGCTGACAGGTTGCGTCAAGGCCAGTGGTCACGGGAAGATGACGTGGCATCAGAACACATTATGGATGTGTCTGAGGTTGTGGACGCGACCGGAGAACTAAGTCATGAGCATCGAATAGATGGGGAACAGAAGACTTCAACACCTCAAAACAACACGGAATATGAAGCGACTGGCCATCTAGCATCCACGCCTCCAGGACGAAAACCGCAGGCCCCGGGCCCCCCCGTGAGTGTTACAGAGACTGCTGTACTTGCTGCACAGGAACACCTCGTTGCCACAGGTCAACGTCCGGATATGCCTCCTGTGGAGTCAGTCGAGGCGATACAGCCAGTGAATGCTCGCCGATCCTCCTCTGATGCTGATTCTGCTTCGTCGTTGGAGGGTAACGGTGAGACGTGTGTGGCGTCGATCTCGGGTGTGTCAGGTTCTCTGTCGGCAGTCAGTGTGGCAGCGAGTGATGTGCTCCCTTCGGGTTCGTGGGCCGAGGCCTTGGCTGTCTCAGAGGAAGACATGGACAGCACCGCACCTCTGAAACGTCCTGCAGATGCTGACGAGGTGTGTATCGATGGCGCTGACCAGAAGGCACAATGTGTAGAGGCCACGGGAAGGGTGGTGTTAAAGAGGAGGGCGATGTCTGCCCGAGAGGCCGCCAATTTGGCGGCGGGCCACCACATTCCAGGGGATGGCGTTTGTTAAGACTGGCACCAAAATGGCGAGCGTCGCAGCATATCAAGTCGCTACCCTTAACGTTAGGGGTATGCGTAATCGTAGGAGGCAACAGCAGGTACGGTATCTTTTAAAGAAATGGAGTGTGTGTGTAGCCGCTATCCAGGAAACAAAGTTGTCCTCTGATGAAGAGACAGCAGCTGCTCTTGAGCCTTTTTTGTCGGAATACAGCATTATTGTTAGCCACGCGAGAGGCTTATCCGGAGGTTGTATGCTATTCCTGGCGAACACGCTAGAGATGACAGCCATGTCTTATTGCATAGATGACGAGGGGCGACTTATATGCTGTGATCTCACAATTTCACGTGTACAGTGGCGGATTATTTGTGTTTATGCCCCCACAAAGCAGCGCGATAGAAGGCTTTTTTTTCTGTCATTAGTTGAACATTTGTGCACGGACCGCAAAATTATATTGTTGGGAGATTTTAATTGCGTTTGTAGGGATGAGGACCGTTCAGTGGTATCTAAGGGATTCGACCATAGTGCTGCATTACTTACCGATTTGGTTTCTGAATATAGTCTTGTGGATGTGGGGCAGGAAAAAGGCGACAGTATACATTTCACTCATTTTCAGTTTTCCTCTAATGCACGCCTTGACAGAATTTACGTTTCTGTTGACGCATTAGCAAGTGTGTTTGGCTACTGGGTGCGGCCCATTTTCTTCAGTGACCACTGTATGGTGTCTCTTCAGATAGGAAAGTACACTCGGCATGTACTTCACCCTCGATGGGAGTTGTGGAAGGTGAATAACTGTCTGCTCTCAGACGAAATCTTTCAGCGTGCTGTACCTACTTGTTTGAAGGACGTATGGTCACGCCGTGATCTTTCCATTTTTCAAAAGTGGGACTTGTTTAAACAGGAGATCAAAAACTTGGCAATTGAGGCCTCAGCAAGAATCGCTTTCCTGAAGAGACACCACCTTCGTGAGCTTGGGCGCACCCTAACGGAGCTACATGACCTAGAGAGGGTAAGCCCGGGTGCCTATCTCGAAGAGATTAATAACGTAAAAGCACAGCTTCAGCAATTTGCGACAGACAGATATAAGGGGGCCTTGATACGATCTAGGTCCCGAAGGTTTCTGGATGAGCAACCTTCTCGTCGGGCCGTGAGTGATGAAAGAGAGAATGCTCTTGCGAAGGAAATATTGGAAATTCAGTATGGTGATTGCACATACAGTGATGCGGCTGGTATTCTTGCTGCTTTCTTCGACTATTATCGGAAGCTGTTTGGCAGTTGCGAAGATCCAAGTCAGGGTTTCGATTACAGTTCCTTGCTCGGAAACTTCCCTCGACTTGATGATGAGAATTTTGCTATAGTGAAGGGACCTATCACTTTGGATGAAATTCAATCAGTCATTTCTGCCCTGCAGAGCCAGAAATCTCCTGGGCCAGATGGTATTACTAGCGAATTCTATAAAACATTTTCGCTTTGCCTAGTGCCTGTTTTGATGGAAGTTTTCAAAGCATCTTATGATGTGGGTGTCCTGCCTCCCACTTTTTATTCTGGGCACACAATATTAATTCCCAAAAGCAAAGATACTAATCGGTTGAAAACTGTTGAGGGATATCGTCCAATTTCTCTTTGCAATGTTGATTACAAAATTTTTGCCAAGGTTCTTAGCAGTCGTCTGCAGCTCGTCATTATGGACTTGATAGGTCCGCATCAGGTCTGTGGTATTAGAGGCCGCAGTATTCAAACCCATATCCATATTGCACGTTCAGTATTAGAGACAGTATCAGATGAGATAGGCCAAGTAGCTCTGATTCAAATTGACTTGGCTAAGGCGTTTGATAAAGTTCGGCACGATTTCTTGTTCGCGGTCTTGGAGTATGCAAATATTGGTGACGTCTTGCTCAAAGGCATAAGGCTGTGCTATAAGAACTCCTATACAAGGGTTATTGTTAATCAGGAGCTAACGAAACCAGTACCACTAGAAGCATCTGTTCGTCAAGGATGTCCACTGTCTCCATTGTTGTTTGCCCTATATCTGGAACCCCTCTGTCTCAGTATAATTAACAGCGCAGCTATCCGCGGTTTCTCTCTGGCTCAATGTGAAGTTAAAGTTTTAGCTTACGCTGATGATGTCGCCCTCTTTTGTTCTGACAAAAAGAGTGTACTCGAGGCTCTAAACTTGACTAAACAGTTCTGCGATGTATCAGGCGCGGCTCTTAATTTAGAGAAATCCAAAGGCTTTTGGTTGGGTCATTGGGGAACTAGGCCAAGCCACTTCGGTGGTATGTGCTGGAACTGTAGCCTCTTGAGTACCTAGGCGTTCCGCTGCACCAAGTTCGCAACAGTACAGCCTACTGGGATTCACAAACTGTAACTCTACGGCGGCAAACACAGGCTTGGATGGGTAGGGAACTCTAAGTGTTTGCGAGGGCACAGGTCTGTAACATTTTTTTGTTTGCAAAGCTCGCGTATGTCCTTCAAGTCCTGCATTGTGCGAGGGGGAAGGTGCAAGCAAAACATAGAATATTTGCAGCATTCGTTTGGCGCTCTCAATGGGAGCCGATGAGGCGTGACAACTTGTTCCTTCCCTTAGAGGGTGGTGGAGTGGGCCTTGTTCACCTGTTCGTGCATCAACTCGTTTCCCGTTTTTTCTTTTTCAAATCGGCAAACGACCCGTTTCTGGTAGCTGTGCTCATTAGGCGGCTTAGTTTTCATTTGCCTTACTTATTCGCACCGACTGTGCAGGCTCGTGAGGGGACTTTATGGGGATTTCTTAAGGAGGTTGCTGACACTTTCAATTTTCTCACTGTGCGCTTCTCTTTAGATTACCTGTATAGCCTCTCGAGAAAGCAGATGACCCAGGCTCTCACTGAGTCTTTGTTCCCTACACCATTGTATCGGCAGCCTTATTTGGGGTCTTTGGACATCAGTGTTCTAAAGCGTGTTAGGCGGATGTGCATTCAGGCAGCCTCTAAAACGTTCTTTTTCAAACTACACACAGCGACGCTGCCTGTCAAGACATTTGTTAATGACAAGGGGATGTTTGTACCCTGGAATGTGAATTGTCGTCTGTGTAACGTGCCTGAGACAATTGATCATTGCTTCATCCTGTGCCGTGATGCCATGTTCTTTTGGGACATACTACAACGAACTCTTAAGAAGGACATTGAAATTACATCATACACTATTAGATTTCTGCCTGTTGACAAAAACTCTGTTGTGCCTTATGACGTGTTTGTGTTGATGGGACTATTCAGTCTTTGGAAAAGCCGTATGATGGACAGACATGCCGAGCCACCAAGATCGTCCAAATCTGTGTTTCGGGAACAGTGTGCGTTGGTGAGGAGTGTATATGCTGCTCACGACGAACCTCCAAGCTGGCTGCCGTGCCTAGATGCTTGTGTGTGCCTCCCTGAATTTTGATGTTTTGATGGGGATGCAGTGGTGAGTTAGGGCTATGGGGGGCTCATATTAAGCAGCCCGGTAACTTGAGACCCGAACTAGTCTGATTGAAGTTTCCTCCTTCCTACAGAAGTTCTTCCATGCAATAAAGAAAAAAAACTCAGCAGAGTGGCGCATTGGAAGCGTGCTGGGCCCATTACCCAGAGGTCCGTGGATCGAAACCACGCTCTGCTATTGTTTTGGTTTTTTTTTCTTCTATCCTCTTTTTCCAACAGTAGGATTCAATCTGTACTACAATTGCATTCTAATATAGGCTACGTTGCAGTGCAGCGCAATGAGCAGTGAGCCTCCCGAGTGGCTCTCGAGGCTAGAGCCGCTCTGTATGCTTCGTGAATTTTAGAATGACGAAGCCAGACTCATGCTGGCTGGCCACGACAGTGTCTTATGTACATAGTGTTTTGTGTGTTTTTTGTTGAATGGTTTTTTTTGGTTAAATGTTATGAGCCAAAGCCAGGCAATAAAGAAAAAAAAGAGCAGTGTGGCGCAGTTGAAGCGTGCTGGGCCCATAACCCAGAGGTCCGTGGATCGAAACCACGCTCTGCTATCGTTTTGGCCTTCTTTTCCTACCCTCTTTCTTTTTTATATGAGCTATGAATCCGTGGCCCCAGTTTTTTCGGCACCGCAGCACAGCAGCCTTGTACCGTTTCTCAAACGCATCATGTGGGGCATCAAAACAAGCACAATAATGAGCAGTTTTCTTTATACACCCGACAGCACTGCGCCATCGTGCGTAAACATGATCACGTGCTTCTTTTGAGTCCGCTAAGTGCGACGCTAAATGAATACCTATGGAGCAGAAGCCGTTCAATATATTTTTTTTAGATCTTGTCTGTTTAACATGATAGCTGTAAACGTTTACCTTGATCTGCCATTGGTTACCCTTACTCCATTCGTACCATTTGGAGGTAAGCAAGGAATCTTCATGCTCAGAGTCGGGTACAGGCCAATTTCGACTTATATAGACCTTGCCGATGTTGCGTGTTGCTGACACTGATGCAGATCGCCATGTATCAATACTGAAGAACACATGTAGAAAACAGACAGGGTTTGTGAGTTAACAAAGAAAACTTTCTTAAGCGACACCGTGTAGTAATGACCCTGCCAAATAAGCACAGAAGCAACCAATCGGACTAACACTGAAATTTCTGTATTTGTCCTCGTCTGCTCGCCCTGCTGGCATGCCATCTCAGCTGCAGAATGTAAGACTTCTGAGCCTGGCAGAGTAAATTTATTCCGGGTAGAAATATATTTAATTATGTACTTAGCAGAGGTGTAAGTAGTCTTATGAAATAAATTGGCGTCTACAGATCGAACATTTGGTATCAGCACCCCTTGGATTCAGATTATACATTCTGGAGTTCCAGATCCTGATGCGACACATTGACACTAACAGGCGCCGTTTTGCAGGGCTTGGGAATAATTTTGCCCATTGGACTTGTTCACCATGCGGTGACACCGCAGTGCAGCAGACCATTTGTGTATTTTGACTTCACTGGGGTCGGCATGTGAGCACCAAAGCCAGAGCCACCGCGGCGAGTAGCCCCCTATACGTGAGCGATCGTCATATAGCCAACCGGTGCTCGAAACTTCTGGCCTGTAAGCGATGCTTGAAGAGTAGAAAAACAATACCAATGCGTTCAACCTGGCATCCTTCAGGATGTGGACGTCCTCGAAAAGGTGCGCTGTAGCGACCACAGAATGGTAACGTCTCGAATTAGCTCAGACTTGAGAAGGGAACGCAAGAAGCTAATAAAGAAATCAATTAACGAGTTAGCGATAAGAGGGAATATAGAGGAATTCAGGATATCGCTGCAGAACAGATACACAGCCTTAACTGAGGAAGACGATCCTAATGTCCAAACAATGAACGATAATCTAACACCCATCATTACAGAGAGCGCAGTAGAAGTAGGCGGAAGGACGGTTCGACAGCATACCGGAAAGCTATCTCAGGAGACGAAAGATCTGATTAAGAAACGCCGAAGCAAGAAGGCGTCTAACCCTACAGGCAGGATAGAACTAGCATAGTTATCGAAATTAATAAATAAGTGAAAGGGGGGGGGTAGCGACATAAAAAAGTTGAATATGGAGAGGATGGAGCATGCTCTAAAGAACGCCGGTAGCCTGAAAGCGTTGAAGAGGAAACCAGGCATTGGTAAAAATCAGATGTATGCGTTAAGAAACAAGGAGGGCATTGTCATCAGCAATATGGCTAAGATAGTTAAAGTAGTCGAAGAGTTATACACAAATCTATACAGTTGTGAATGTAATCAGAGCGTTAATGAGAGAGACAGTAGAGCATAGCAACGCGTCATCCCGCCAGTAGCGAAATAGGAAGTAAAGAAAGCCTTAGATGCAATGCAAAGGGGAAAAGCAGCTGGTGAAGATCAGGTAACAGCAGATGTGCTGAAGGACGGAGGGGATATTGTGCTAGAAAAACTAGCCACCTTGTATACGCAATGCTTTATGACCTCGGCCGTACCAGAAGCTTGGAAGAACGCAAAAATTATCTTAATTCATAAGAAAGTAGACGCCAAAGACTTGAGAAATTACAGACCTATCAGCTTACTGTCCATTGCCTACAAGGCATTTACTAAGGTAATCGCTAATAAAGTCAGGGAAACCTAAACGCTAATAAAGTCAGAGGAACCTCAGACTTTAATCAACCAAATGATCAGGCAGGCTTTCGTAAGGGTATACAAGAATTGATCATATTCACACTATCACTCAGGTGATAGATAAATGCGCTGAATATAACCAACCCCTATATATAGTCTTCTTTGATTACGAGAAAGTATTCCACCCTGTGGAAACCTCAGCTGTCATACAGGCATTGCAGAATCAGGGTGTAGAAGAGCCCTATGTGAAAATACTGGAAGATATCTGTAGCAACGGCCCAGCTGAAATAGCCATCCATAAAGCCAGCAGTAAAATTCCAATAATGAAGGGCGTCAGGCAAGAAGACACGATCTTCCAAATGCTAATCACCGCTTGTTTACAGGAGGTATTCCGAGGCCTGAATTGGGAACAGTTGGATATAAGAGTAAATGGAGAATACCTAAATAATCTGTGATTCGCTGATGACATTGCCTTGCTGAGTCACTCAAGAGATAAATTTCAAAACATGATCAATGGTTTAGACAGGCAGAGCAAAACGGTGGGTTTAAGAATTAACACGCAGCAAACCAAAGTAATGATCAACAGCCTAGCAAGGGAACAGCAGTTCACAATTGGAAGCGAGGCGGTGGAAGTGGTAAAGGAATACTTAGGGCAGGTAGTGACAGCTGAACGGGATTTTGAGAGGGAAATAACTCGAAGGATAAGAATGGGGTGGAGAGCATATGGCAGGTTCACTCAGATCATGAATAGCAGTTTACAAATATCCCTCAAGAGGAAAGTGTACAACAGCTTTATCTTGCCGGAACTAAGATACGGTGCAGAAACATGGAGGCTAACGAAAGGGGTTCAGCTTAAGTTAAGAACAACGCAGCGAGACATGGAAAAAAAATTGTAGGTGTAACGTTATGAGACCGGAAGCGGGCAGAGTGGGTGAGGGAAGAAACGCTGGTTAATGAGATCCTAGTAGAGGAGGAGGAAAAACATTTATTCAGAGCATAAAAACTGGGTGGGTTCAGTACGAGAACCCATTCGTCGCCATCATAATCCAGCCCCTCTCAACCAGCGATTTCTGGTCGACGGGGCTGTGGCTATGAAGGGTTGCTTCCCAGCGCTCACAAGTCGGATCGGGATTGCTGTCCAAGTCAGGATTTTCTTGACATTCGCAAACCGCGTGAAAGAGTGTGCCAACTGCTCCACAGAAGGGGCAGGACGAATCGTAGGTGTCTGGGTACCATTTACTTATTAGGTAAGGATTGGGCAGAGTATTAGATTTAAGTCGCCTGATTATGTGCTCTTCATATTTACTTAGGGTTTTGTGAGGAAGAGGATATTCCCTTCTTGTGATCTTATAGTACTCCGTAATTTATGCGTAGCTTAGTACGGGTGAGGGTTGTCAACTGTGTCAGAGAGAGGCTGCGTGCCAGATGCTCGACGGGCAATGAGGCGGCCAACACAGCTGCTCGAGGTCTCCTCATCCTAGGAGAAATCAAGAGGAAGAAATGGGTTTTTGCAGAGTAGTGCGACGGCAAGACAACCGTTGGTCCTGAAGGGTAACGGAGTGGATTTCAAGAGAAGGCAAGCGGAGCAGGTGGCGGCAGAAGGTTAGGTGGGCGGATGAAATTAAGAAGTTCGCAGGCACAGGGTGGGGCGCAGCTGGCAAAGGACCGGGTTAATTTTTGAGACATGGGAGAGGCCTTTGGCCTTCAGTGGGTGTAGTCAGGCTGATGATGATATGCTGAGGCACCTTAGCACAGGGGGATTTGAACGGGGGCGCAATGTTCTTAGAACGTTGGAAGAAAAGATGGAGGTAGTGCAGGTCAGAATAAGTATCGTGAGGAGCGAAACCGCAAAACAGGTCGTGATTGAGGCAGGCGGCAACACTGGGCGGTTTTTCTCCTCACGATGTCCTACCAACCGGCCTACAACCAAGTCCTAAGTTGCCGAATAACTAAGAAGATTTTTTACGAGGGCCTTTATTCACGCTAAGTCGAGAGAAGTTCGCTTACGAAGCAGTGCGTGGAATATGGCGGATGGGTCATTCATGTCGGCTTTAACGACAGTTGCGATGTGCGCGCTCTTTAAAAGCTATGGGTCTCTGTCGACACAGTTGCTTCCAGCGCCAACGTGTCCGTCGTGTCTTCCGTGCTCGACTCTGATGTGTCTGCTTCTGACGGCGACCTCTCATTGGTCGATTCTGCAGTCGAGTCTGCGGCCGCTTCAGCGGTTGACTCTGTTCCTCGTTCAGTCGACAAAGTGTCCTTGGGCGTACGTATGTCAGACGTGCCTATAGGGCCTTCCGCTGTCGACTCTGACGTCTCTGGTTGTCTCGCTGATGAGTCCGTGGGTGCGCCCGTTGTGGATTCTGCTGTTTCCGGTTCTGTCACCGACGCGTCCGTGGCCGCGTCTACTGTCGACTGTGATGTTTCTGATTCCATCGTCGAGGAGTCCGGAATAGGTGCTTCTGTTGATGCCGTCGTGGATGACTCTATGCTCGATGTCGCTGATGAATTGGCGGTAGGTTCATCTGAATAAGGCACGCGCGTGGGCTCTTCCGCGCTCATCGTCGAGTTGATGGTCGATTCTTGTTCTGGAAATTCTGTCGTGGTTGATTCCATGCTAGATGTTGCTGATGAATCGGTGGTTAGTCCTTCCGAAACAGATGCGTCTGTGATATCTGCTTCCGTCGATGGCAAACTAACAGTTTCCCTCGCTGTAGGCTCGATGGTTATTTCTGAACGAGGCGCTTCCGTGATCTCCACTTCCGTCGTTGGTAAACTAATGGTCTCGGTCATTGTAGGCTCCCCCATAGTCGAGGTGCCTACTTCCGTTGCCGGCGGGATGACGGGCGGTGGCTTGAGCGTCGGCACAGGGAGAGGCGTTCTGCTGGCGACCTCCGGCATCACCATTCCGGAGAAATTGTCAGAAAATTTCTCCGTGACCACAGAAGTATCCAGGTACCAGCGGCCTACGTGTAGCAGAAGCATAAGTATGCTCAAGGTTAGCACCGAGAGGACGCCGACCGCTGCCAACTTGGCCGCCAGGTTGAGCTCTTTGTCCTCCTTTATCTCGCCGGGCGACTCCAACTGGAGCGATGGGTCGACCCCTCGTTTCTCGGTCTGCACAGGAAGCATACCTTGCATTGAATAATGAGATAAACAGTTTGGATCGCCATCTACGACTGCCTGAATATGCTGAGATGAACTAGATTGCAGCATGAGCGGGGACACTACGAGGTATTAAGAATCGGTAAATGGTTAATATGAATATGAATAACAACGAAGCCTTCAGAGTTTTGAGCACGCCATCCCTTCCGAAAAATTTTAAAGTATAAACCAGGTCAGTCATATGCCGCTGCCTATTCGGGGGATCTTCAAATCGATTCCTCTCGCATATTTATCTGCATTACAAGCGAACTTCAGCATGCAGAATAACTGAAAACCTCACCCTGCTGCTGCTGCTTGCAGTCAAGTCGTGGCTGGTAGACCGAGAGCCGCGTGTTGAGGACGATGATGACGGGTAGGAGACGCCAGCCGTTGTAGAGAACGCACTTTCGTTGGTGAAGGGCTTCATGTTAGCCGGATAATGCTTTTTGACTTGAAACTGCAACGCAAGCTGCCTCGGAGCCCGTGGGGTGTACTTAACAGAATGCTTCTGCGGGCGCGACCTTGTTGTCTTTTTCGTCTACCTGCTGACACGTGTGAGCGGCGCTGGAACGGTGAGAAAGTCGAGCAACTGCAATCAATAAATCTAAAGGCCTTTGCGAAATTGAGCGCATGTCCCAAAAAAAGAGGTGAGCTGTAAAAAGTCGCTGCGTTGTGAACGTGAAATAACAAAAAAAAATTGAAGTGACGATGACATTTACATGTGGTTGCTGCATTGAGACGCATCGCCGAGGATCACCCGCTGATGTTAATCTTCATCTTCTCGAACGCAACAAAGCTTTTCGAGCATAAAAATGGCAAAGGATACAATACAACAGCTAAGAGCTTGACACGTTTAAATAAATTATAGGCCTACGATGAGGTCGTACAAAAGAAACTATTCCCATGTGTCAACTTCCGGATGAGGTGAAGGCAGGGCCGCGAATGATGTCCAAAACGTTGTTGCTTCAGCGTTTGCGTCCTTAGGAGAGGCCTGGCAATTTGCTTTGCACTTTTTCTGGTTAAGATAGCCGTCCGCATAACTCACCGGCGGCGCCCACTAGTCGCCGCAGTCGAGCACATAGTCGGGCACACAGAAGCGAGAGCTTGTCTACATTGGCTGGCCATACTGGAACAACTCAAAACGGCGGATGGCAGAAGAGGAGAGGTGAAAAATGGCACTGCCCTGGTGTAAGCACCTGAACTTTTTTTGAACAAGAACAACTTATATAAATATGAAAGACGAATCTGCACGCGTCGCCCAAGCAGGTGAAAAGGCACAGATTTGCCATGCAGTTCTCATATGTATTGGAGTTTGAGTATGGCTGTGCAGTGTCTTGTTAGGTTTGCCTGCTATTTTATTTGTTTATTGTTTATGTCAAGGCACTTTATAGCCCATGCAGAGGGCATTACAGAGGGGGGTGAATGGTTACAAAGTGCTACATAAGAACAATGCTGAACAAGTTTTACCAGTGATAACGTTGTTTATTATTTATTCATGTACAACACAGTTCTGCTGGCCTTCTACGCGACAACAGAATAGGTATGGATGGCTGCAGTGGATCTTCAGTATTTTCTGCTTATTCTACTGCCAGAACTAGAGTGAACTACTTCACTCTACCAGAACCAACCGCACTGACATTTCAACCGCACTTCCCATTTGTCTAATTTTACACTATGCCTCATTGGGGGATCAAGTCCTAACGACCACAGGATAATGTTAGCGCATCAAAATCTTGTTCATAAAGGGAGATGTGTTTCCTTACTGCAGATGCGCCATGCTTAAGTAATTTTCGATAAAGAAAGCAGTAACAGAGGCTGTTTGTTTAGACAATTTTTTATTTATGTTTACGAGTGAGAGTTTTGCCTTACAGCACATCAGCAGAGGCATAATAAAGGGCCTCGCACCCGATTTTATGCAGAAATTATTCAACGCTTTTCTGCTCATCAAAGGTTTATGCATTGGAATTAATGAGAATTATGATAGTGCACGAAAGCTGGGGGTAAAAAGGAGTGAAAAAAGTGTATTTGATTATTTCAACAATGGCTATCGATGAAGAAAGCGCGCTGGAAAACATTTCACTCCCATAAAGTTAACATACCGAGCGACTCACCTTGCCTGAAAAAGTAGCAGCTTCTATTACACATGCACGCGCCCCACACCCGAATATTTTAAGTACTTGTGGGAGCGGGTGCACATGGGCCAAATACCTGTCAAGGTGACAGGGTGTCCCTTTCAAAAATGAAAAGTTGGGTTCACCTCAGTGTTGCATGCCAGGCGGTAGGCAGAAAGCTGGCTGGTTCCTACCTCGTAATAATACTCGGGAGGAGCGTTCATCATACACGTCACGCTCTGTTTTGAATGCGTACAAATTGATGAGTTGATTTTTTCTTCATACTGGAATCTCCGCCTTCTGCAAAATGCTTACTTTCTTCTGTTTTTTTTTACTGGGATTGGCTTTCGTTCAAAGCACGATTACTAATAAGCTTATCTAACATTTCGCTTATGGTGCCAATTTTGTTTACATTTTTTGTGAGCTTCTTCTGCGAATATAAACAAACCAGGAACAGTGGGATAGTGAAAACTTCCTGTGTGCAGTTTTCTTCTCGACGCACTACCGTGTTATACGCAAGATTGCAAACAAAACAATATTATTAGTATAGTCAACGGTGTGCACGCTTCCAAGGGCATGAGAAGCAGCAGGAGCAACATATGTTTTGATATTCATTTGCAGCCACAACGGATACGTCCTCGATTTTCTGGGGAATTTCATTTCAGCATCGCATATAACGTCACCAGTTATTTTTGCGAATGCTAGACGTTCCAGATGCCCAGAGATGATGGAGCACCCCACGCTATTGGCGGGGAGGAAGACGAAGAGGAAGAACAAGTGTGATAATTGCTGATGCAGTCTTCCGACAAAGGGCTTTGTTGACGACGGCAGCGACACAAGGCCATCCGACCTCCACAAAGCCGCCGGCCAGCAACCAGACACCCCGGCTCCTGAAATCCACCAAAGACCCGCACGAAGCAGGAGCTATTCCGGCTGCAGCAGTACCGGCAGGGACCGCAGCGGTGCCCTTCGGCGCCGAACATCGGCCGCGGCCTAAACGCAGAGGCGCCGCCATCGCGGTGGCCGAATTCACGATCACCCCGAGGGTAACGGCCGAAGCCGAACGCGGCCTCGGCGACCTCAACAGTTCCCAGCGTCGTCAAAGCCACCGCCATCCCTGCTTCTTGTGCCTGCTCTACCTGGGCGGGATGGGCAGCCTGACGCTAATTGTGGCCGTGTATTTGGTGTCGCATGGCCGCTCTGCGGGGCACTTGCGGATGCCAGTACTCCTCGCGCCTTCGTCCTCGACTGCGTCCGGAACTGAGGCGACGTCGGCGTTGAGCGCCAGTACAGCTGCATGGACGACGCGGACCGTGACAATGGAAGGACCCGGACTGCCGTCTCGAAGCCATACGCAGTCTTCCCCTGCCCCCACTTCGACAAAGAAGTTGAATAAAGACCGCGTTGCGACTAGACTAGCGGGGGATAGACAGCGGAGACCCTCGGAACTTCAGGAGGGTGTTGTGGGGGAGAAGGCGCCAGCGAATGAAACCGAACGACCAGACGAAGTGGTCGCCCTCAGGACTGGACGCCGCGGCCGGCGGCAGCGAGAACAGCGAACGCCTCGCGTCGTGAAAGTGCGAGGACAGCGCAGCACGAGGGGGCGCGCACTAGCTAGCTCACGACGACACCGTGCTTAACTAAGTGTTGTCGCTGTTCGAATTCGTTTTACTCCCCTTGGAGTGTGCTGGGTTTAGTGCTTTGTAAATTACAGACCCTGTACGTTGGTTTTGCGTCGCTCCCCAACAAGCGTCTTTTACGTAGCAGACAAAAAGAACAGCAAATAAAATGGAGGCCAACTTGAAAACGCTTTGTTTCACTCATTCATTTGAGAGCGAAAACGTACTTTTGATGGCGTTGTGAGAGAATAGTTGTACAAAGGTTGAAGACGCTGAGGAACGCGGTGAATATGATGCATCACAGGCAAACGGAGCAGAAGCTGTTTTCCTGCCACCTGCGCAACTTTGCTGGTATTTGAAACAAAGAGCAAAAAAAAAAATAAAAACGTGTACGTAATTACGTCGGACGCAATTGCACATTTAGAGACCTTGTACTGTACCGAGATATGGTGTGAGGGAAAACTTAAAACGAAAAAAGTTAGTCTGTTGCGGGGCTGTAAGAACTTTAAGAATGGATCAGTTGACCGAGCATAGTATACGACTCCAAACATTGCGACTAGCGCAAAAAAAAAATTACGGGAGAGAAACGACCGGAGTCACGATAGTTCTACTGTTCTGGCCAGCAGTACTATGTCTGGAGTCAGTAAGCGACTAGCTTACTTAAGAGCTTTAGCAGAGTACGGCTATCAACGGTAGACGTTCGCTTGTTAAATGATCTTTGAGAACAGTCTTTTCGAACGTGCCATGGGTTGCATCAGTTCTCTGGGACGCTGTTATTCGAAGAAAAGGGCTTGGTAACACGCAGTGCGAAGCGTCTGGTGGTGGAAAAACTCTGCGGCCTTTGCCACTGAAGGTTGAAAGCCATCCAATGCACATATATGCACATGTAATATTGAGCAAATGTAGCGCACTTTATTAGTGCTCTACATACTAGTGAGCACGAGAGTTTAGTTCGACTGTATTAGTTAGCAAATGTAGCGCTTTTGGCAGCATGCAATACTACACGAGAAGCTTGTGCGATTATAGCGTACAGAAATTCTTTTGAAATATGCCCGGCTTTAAAGCACACGTTCATCATGCCACATTAAAAAGATAGCTTTGAAATTGCGTACTACAACCTATGACCCTCTTTTTCAAAGCGTTGGCCTAATGTTAACAAAGAGCCGCCTCCATGGGTACTCTGGGAAAGGAGAAAAATATTTCCGAAAAAAAGATGCCTTTCTCTTCGTGTCGGCAAACACTGCTAGCCGTCTAAAAATTTTTGTTGCGTTTAAGAGACAGGCATTTTGAACCAAATATTAAAAAAAGTTCTTGGCACTTTAAATAGTGTACTATACACGCTGAATTCCGTTGACGCGCTCTGAAAAATGGAAGCGTTTCATGATGTCCTATTTTGTAGTTCGCGCCCAACGTTAGTGCGAGGGCTTGGCTCGTGCATTCAAAAACTTTCATCAACTATACTTTTATGTAAGAAACTGGTTTATACATGCCCGCTCTCACCTAGTCATGACACTGCGTTTCAGATTTTGCACAGAAGAACATGAATAAGAAATGTAAACCTGTCGTAATCGTAAGTCAATACCGTGCTCATGCTGACAAGTGCAACATGCGAGTATTTTCCTCAGCTCGTTCATAAAGTGGACGTCGTTCGGGCGTGCAATGCACGGCCACCAGCAGACTTCGAAATTCAGCAAATTTATCCTCGACGAGTAAGGGTCGCATAAGTTGAGCTTGTCGAAGTATTTTCTGCAATTGTCTCCGAGACCCCTTCGAGAACTGTGCGGACTCTTCAGTTTTAAAATAAGAAAAAAACTTTGTTCCCTTCTTTCACCTTGCAGTGCACAAGTGTAGCACAGCTGGATACGCAAATCCAGTCTGGTGCGCAAATGGTCCCAAGCGATGGGGCGGAGAGACTTCAGGCCTAACCGGCACCAGACATTGCGCTCACCTGAATTCGTGTCAAGCGCCTTCAAATTCTAGGGATCTTAAAAGAAATGCGTGCATAGCTGGATAACCACACCACCCCAAAGCGAACACAAATTGGAGAGGGCACTTAAGCTCCGTCTTAAGGGAATGACGCGATAGCTTTAATACGTTAATGGCCACATATGCAGAAATGGTCATTCTTTACTTAGCATAGTATACTGAGGGGCCACTTGGTCAGACATATTATAAACGAAAACGTAGCATATGGACGGGACGTAGAAGGGCGAAGACAGGACGATTGCTACAGGACGATAGCAATCGTCCTGTCTTCGCCCTTCTACGTCCCGTCCATATGCTACGTTTTAGTTTATAATACTTTACTTAGCACTCATATATCCCTTGCAGTCCTCATACTACACCCGAGGCAGTGACCTAGCGGCTTCAGCGATGCACCACTGCCCTGCGATGGCAGGTGCTGCCACCGGTGGGGCTTGTGCGACCCATGTTGCTCTTCCCGAGCAAGCCCCTCGTGACCAATCATTAATTTAAGTCCTACCTTCCAGGGTGCGCAGCTTTCTCACAGTCCGGTGCGCTGGTTGTGATGACGCAGCAAGGTGACGTGACCAAAGTGGTCAGCCTGCCTCTTGTGTTGCTTCATTTGTCGCAGATTTTTCGCTTACGGTCAGCGACGCCGACGGCGCCAAATTTTCTGATACACGGGCTCTTTAACCGTACCGCGTTAGAACATCAATGAAAACGAAAGTGGGCAACCAAGAAATCTAATGGGCAGCATAGTCAACAACCCACCAGATGTCAATCCGAAGCCGCCAGCTTCCCGGCATACCTCGGGGTCTTTGGTGGTTGCAGTGCAGGGCCGCCAGCTTTCCCTCTTGTTTATGGTAACAAAATTGACGAGTGGGGGGTGAAGATTACTGGTAGCACCCGCAGGAAGCATGCAAAGAAAAGTTTTCAAAGAATTTCACTAATTTCAATGTGGTCTACGATATCGTCCTTTCGTAAAGAGCTACCAAGTTTATCCTCGTAGTGGCAGTGAATGTACAAAGCGTCATTTCAAAGGTTCAAAATACCGTGCGAGGCAAACGCGGAGGTGACTCCCGGTAGGTGGTGCGGACCAGTTGGGAAGTGCATTAAAGAAGTGTGTGACAATGTACGCTACATCATTTGGAATATATAATTTTAAAACGCCACGATAAAACTACGTCGCGAAGCCCTAGATACCCCCAAAAGGTGCTTTATGCGCCGTGTGTTCCCGCGTATAGCGGAAGCTTGTAGTGTAGTCTGGCATTTCCACCGCGCACACTCTATTCCCTTGCAAATACTGCAGTTCAAATAGCAAGTTTTATATTGAAGGCAGTTCTCAAACAGCGTGCACGATAAAGGAACCGTGCACTGTAACAGGCTACTTCGAGGGATTTCGTCCATATCGCTGATTATATTCCTGTACTATTTGCAGAGTTTTCGGCTTTTGGTTTGGCTCTTCCCGAAGTTACTTGCTATGTCACAGGTTATCATCTTGACAGATTGCACGCCTGCCACTTTATTATCTCTCGAAGGGCAGCAAAGCGAATCCGAAGAGCGACAACACTTAGTTAAGCCCTCGGTCATCGTGAGCTATCTTGCGCTCGCCAACTCTTGTTGCGCAGTCGTCGCACTTCCTCGACGCGAGGTCCCCGCTGTTATCGCTGCCATCGGCCGCGGCGTCGAGTCCTGAGGGTGACACCTTCGTCTGATCGTTGGGTGCCGTTGAATGCGGCCTTCTCCAACCCATCACGTTTCTGATGTTCAGATGGCCTACGCTGCCCATCCCCAGTCAGTCTTGTGGCAGCGCTCCCTTCCTTCCCGTTGCTTGTCCAGGAGGTGGCGGGGGATGACTGCATACGGCTCGGAGACGGCAGCCCGGGTTCCTCCCATAGCACGGTCCTCTCCATCCAAGCAGCAGTACTGGCGCTCAACGCCGATGTCGCCTCAGTTCCGGGTGCAGTAGAAAACGAAGGCGCGAGGAGTTCAGGCATTTGCAAGTAACCGGGAGGATGGCCACGCGACACGTAGTACGCGGCCACGACGAGCGCCAGGCGGTCCATCCCGTGCAGCAGCGATGGCGGCAGGTTGGGAACTACAGCGGCACCTCTGCGTCCCGACCGGAGCCTATGTCCAACGCCGAAGGGCAACACTCTGGCCGCTGCCACCGGCGCTGCAGCCGGAGCAGCTCCTGGTGCGTGCATGTCTTTGGTGAATTCAGGAGAGGATTTGTGGAGGTCC
The DNA here is from genome assembly GCF_052857255.1 of Amblyomma americanum. Classification (NCBI taxonomy): domain Eukaryota; kingdom Metazoa; phylum Arthropoda; class Arachnida; order Ixodida; family Ixodidae; genus Amblyomma; species Amblyomma americanum. The sequence goes on from NC_135499.1 coordinate 107,794,763, forward strand.
GCTGGCCTTATGCTCCTGGCGTTGTCAAGAATGCCCCTCGGCGTTGTTGTTGTTGCCTTCCTGACGTGGCACATACCCACGACGGGGGATTGGCCAGGGTTCAATGTGGAGAGCCCATAAAATAGGGTAAACTGGTGTCAAGTTAATTATTGTGTCTTGGGTGAAATTTCAGAGTAATTAAAAAGAAAAGGAAAAACAAGATATCGGAAGAGAATAACTGAGAATAAAATATATAGAATACCCAAAAGCTCTTCAAGAGAAAGATAGTTTTTTATGGCCCCTTGTCAGCAGTCCATATCGTTTATTTTCACACTTCGTCTTCATCTCGGCCCTCAGCGTGGTGTGCTCCATCGTCTTTTGCTATCCCAATCGACTTGTATTCGAAAAAAGAAGAGGCAACGTTTTAGGAGATACCGGAATGAATGTGCCCTAAAGAAACGACCACGGAACTGTTGTGGCTGGAAAGAGATATCCCGAATACTTTTGTCGTCTTCTGCTTCTCATGCCCCCAAAAGTGTGCGCACAGATGCTTCTTATTATTATGTTGTTTTATTATTATTTGTGGCGCTATAGGTTCCACAGGGCACAAAATATGAAGTCAGTAACTAACGTTAATAAACGTTAGAAAGAAAAGCATAAAGTCTAGTGATATGTTAAAAACCACATAAACTTCGACCGTAAATGATTTTCGTCTACCACAAGTGGAAATTCGAGTCATTATTTGAAGACAGGACAGCCTCTTGAAGAAAGCAAGCGCGCACCGGCGAAGTTCCTGGGCAAGTCCACAGTAAGTGGTGCACTGTGGTGTCGGAAGCGGGTGCTTCGCAGTAAGGGAATTTTTTTCCGCCGCAGCAATCTTCTCACTTGGCCACTAGTGGCGAACTTCAGGCGTAAGGGCCACTCCGACCTCCAGACACCTCATAGAGTTTTCCTCCACCTGTAAAAGGTGGGGGATTAGGTAAGTACACGTGGCAATTCTTAGGATTATGTGTACTCTGCCTGAAGCAGGCTGAAGATGTTAAATACTTCAGAAGTGAATCTGGTGACAAAGAGGCAGGGGGAGTTTGTGGGATGCCGGTTAAACGGGATAGTATGTCAGCTGCGACGTTATGGACATCTGTGCTAGCTTGAACCCAGTGGATGAGTGTACGCACCGGATAGGACTAACAAGCAGCATGTACGGCCTGGGATACACGAAGGGCACCACGGATTTTCTTTATATTCTTCAGAGCTTTGTGTGAATGAGTAAATATGTACACCTGGTTATAAGGAGGGTCGGCAGGTAAAGCTGCTGCATCTTTTTAAATGGCTTGCAGTTCGAAGGCAAGAGGAGATGAAATGTTAGTACTGTACGTTTGACGGCTGTAGAAGTGAGGAGTGTTGGGCTTATAAAAGCAGTTGATGCCCCCGTTGGGGTTGTGGTGACATCTGTGTAAAGAATAGAGCCACCATGCTTCGTAGAAAAATATGGTGGAAATAGCGTAGAGGAGGACTCTGACTTCATACGGCGAGCAGGCTTGTTTGAAGTAATGTGACTGTAGAACCACGGAGGTGGTTGAGGCTCGGACTTTGGATGAACGGAAGCTTTCCGCGCTCTGTTGATTTGTCGCTGGGCAATAAAATCTTCCACTGTATTGAGCTGCGCATACTCCTGCAGCCGACAAATATGAGTTGCTCAAGGTAGGCCAGTAATGAGATGCATGGCTTCGTGTTTGAGTGCTTCAAGTGTGGACCACTGTCTTTTCGTATGTTGTTGAAACTGAGCCTGGTGTACGAGCCGAGGTTGAAAGGCAGCACGAACAAGACCGCGAGCTGTATCTGAGCGGGCAGCTCCAGAACAATAAGCTATTATGCGGATAAGGCCAAAAGTGTTTTTAGCACTCTTGCACATAGCTGACAACCAAGCCATGCTTTTGCCTGAAGCATGAACGTGCAGGCCCAAAACATTGGTATGTTCTTATTCAGGAAGTGGCGCATTGTCAATAGTGAATAGGAACGGAGTGGCTCAGAAATTAAAGCGGCTAGCTTTATTGGCCACATGGGCATAGTAGGATTTGGAGGGGTTGAGGGAGAGGCCAGTGTTGAAAGAAATTTGTTAAGATGGAGGGAATTTTGCAGGGTGTTTTGCTGCATCTGAGCTGGGTGGTTTGTGGGCCACTGAGTGATGCCATCTGCGTATGCTGGAACATGAACATTAGTAAGAGTAGAAAGAGTGTGTATGAGTTGAATGAATGCGATGTTAAATAGATTAGGGGCTAAAACGGAGCCCTGCGGTACTGCTCAATTAGATGTCCTGTGGGTGTACCATTAACGAGGATAGCGAACGTCCCTTGTGAAAGAAAGGCATGAATTGTGCGACAAATCTGTAAGGGTATGCTAAGTGATGACATAGTGTTGAGAATAGCTACGTGAGGCCTTCGTGATATCGGTTGCTAGGGCTGTGCGAACGAGATGGTTCTGAGGTGTTTGACACGTGTTACGTCGTTGGCAATGGGTCAAGACGATCCTCGGATCAGCATCCTGGTCGGAAACAAGTTTGGAAGGAAAAAACATTCCTGATGATGGTCGAGCCATTAGGAGAGTCGAGTGGGAAGTAGTTTTTCTTACAGTATGCGAATAGATGAAGTAAGACAAATCGGACGTAGTGCCCCAAGAATTGTGGGTGATTTGCGGGGATTTTGTACCGGAACAACCACTGAATGTTTCCAACGGATGGCATTTTACTGAATACCCAGATTTCTTAAAACATTCTGAGAAGTGAAGTGCATGTCTTACTGTCCCGATTCCGGAATAGGGCATAAGGCCATGTGCAGTGTTAGGGCGGATGTCTTTAATGGCATCTGTAATCTCAGCCATAGTGAACGGGCATGTGATCTTATCTTCTGCCTCATATTTTGGACTGACTGGAACAGGTACAGATGGGCAGTCATAATTCGGAAAGAACTGAAGGGCACTTGCGAAGCGAATTCATCTGGAGAAAGACGAAGGACAAGGCGAACACTCTCGGTGTAGTCTTTGACGGATGGCTTGCGTTCCATGGAATGAAATATGGCAATGCTGATATAATTTTCATACGAAAAATATAGAAATATTGAATGCTGGCATGAGAAAGAGGCCGCATAGGAGTGCGCAGGAGTAGCACAGGTTTATACGCAGTAGTAGGCTAGGTGGTAGAGGGTAACGATGAATTGACCCCTGCGAGTGAAGACGGCGACTTGAGTAGCGGTGAAATACCGGGGGCAGGAGGCGCTGAGGTGCGGAGGAGACATCTTTGAGGCTGAAGGGTAGACAAAACGGCAGAGGCATTGATAGCAGGATGTGATCTTTTCATTTTATAACTACTGTTCATGTCAATCGGCCCGGTTGAGGTAGGCCTAACCGCCTCTTAGAATGAACGTCGGCGTTGTGAAGGCAACGTCAGAGCGATTGTCTTGAGATCCTCTGGCTCTCTTGGGTTCATCAGGCAGCGTGAAGAGGTGACACTGTAGCCAGAAAGGTAAACACAGCCCATAAAAGCACAAAAGTAGCCGATCGATTGTGGTTGTTGTTGCCTCAAAAGCGATGGTGCATACTCACGGTGGGGGATGGGCCAGGTTTTGGTGCAGATCCAAACAAAAGAAAACTCATCCAGGTTTATCTCAAACGGCTAATGAATATAAATAGACGGATCTGTGAAAAAAGTCACAAATTTTGAAAGATCTTGAGGAAATCTGAATAACAACCGAGGAAATAAAGCGGTGAGGATTGAATAACTAAATTTTAATGCAATAATCTGAAATAAAGTAAATTTGAGAGAAAAGTAAAGGCAACGAGAAGTGAACACAAAAATCTCCCGTTTTCGATGACATACCTGTGAAGAAGCTCGCATACCTGCCTAATGGCATGCCATTTGACGGTTGCAACGAAGGAGAGGAGGACGGGATGATTAAACGGCTGCGCTAATTGAGCGAGAGGATTTTGCAAAAACTTAATTCTGTGCCGTGCAAACCGCCGGCAGAAGAGGTTGAAATGATCTATAGTTTCAACGTGTGCTCAAGAAGCGCATAGATTCGACGGATGTGAGCTCAGAACGGCATAAATAAAGATTGAGGCGATGAATCCTGCAGCGCAAAAGCGTCGTGGAAACCTCACATTGCTTTGATGTGCATGAACGTATGTTCCATGGGAATTTTAAGTGTTCGAAATCCGTTGCAGCAAGGATGGGCCCATGGCTCAGGCTCTGGTGCTGTTGGAAACGTTCGTCACAGAGAGGGCGACAGCCCAATTTCGTCTTCATCTTCATACCCTGTGTGCAGATAGATGATTGTGATGTTAATAATGTTTCATTTGCATCTTGCATATTAGATGGTAAGGCGGCGGGAAGAATGCTGCATGCAGGCAGCTTGACCATCCCACTGTTCCTGGTTTCTTTATACCGGCAGAAGGCGCACATCGAAAATATACGCACGGGTCTGGGCACTGGCATGAGCTGAGCCACAGTCGCTACCACGTGCAGGAAGAGGAGGGTTGAAAGATGTGAGAGCAAAGATTGAAACAACAGACGAGCGTCGCAACAACCTCTCCCGCCCACGCACCGACGCTGCCTGTAACAGATACCCCAGTTCCCTCCCGCCCCAGTACTGGATAACAGACAGTACTAACCCGCTGTGAAGCAGCACCTTTACCCTTACTAAAAAATATGCCTAAAGCGAGCACGTATACTAAGAGCGGAGGAGAGTTTCGAAAAAATGTGTTCGAAAGAGCTAGGAGATGCTAATTAGCAGGGTGGTTAGCTCATAATAAATGGTATCTTTTTAACTATTTATGTTAGGCTACTTAAGTATTGAGAGGTGTGTAGCACACCGTAAGCAATATCCATATCAGTTTTTAGAATTTGAAAAACGTGATTAGCTTCGGCGCTGTGGTCTAACAAATGTTGGATATTCCGAAGAGTTCCGTGCACTGCAGAGGTTGCTTTCCTTGCAAGCTTCTCTAAAGCGCTTGCATTTTGGCGCGATGTAGCCGAAATCGGTTGGGCCACAGCGCCGAGGGTAACCGTGTTTTTGAAATTCTGAAAACTGATATCGATATTACTTTATATTATTGGTTTATTTTTTGTTTTCAATGCAAATGTAAACCAAGGATGGGCTATACTTACGATGGGCTATACACCTTTCAGTAATTAAGGAGCCTAATAGTAATAGTTAAAAAGATAAGTATTCAATATTAGTTAACCAGGCTGCTAGTTAGCACATTTTAGCTGTCTTCTGCTCTACTTCACCCCTGAAAATGCTATGTCGTAAAAGGGCTCTTCAACCTCAGAAAGCTTATTTTTAGAAATTTTGTAAAATCTTATGTGAAACACCATGTATAAAGAAGCGCCCACTTGCAACTGATAATGTGTCATTTTCTACCCTCCGCAGGATGCATATGAAAAGCGGTACAAGGCCACTGTGCTGCGGTGCCAAAAAAATTGTGGCATAGATTGAATCTTCCTGTTGAAAAAAAAAGGATAGAAGAAAAAAAACAATAGCAGAGCGTGGTTTCGATCCACGGACCTGGGCCCAGCACGCTTCCACTGCACCACTCTGCTTTTTTTTTCTTTATTGCCTGGCTTTGACCCATAACATTTACACAAAAAACACTCAACAAAAAACACACAAAACGCTATGTACATACGACACTGTCGTGGTCAGCCATCATGAGTCTGGCTTCGTTCTACTAAAATTCACGAAGCATACAGAGCGGCTCTAGCCTCGAGAGCCTCTCGGGAGGCTCCGCAGCTGCTTTCTGGATGGCCAGAAAGCAGTCCATTCTTTTCCGAAAATAAATTCGGGCAGGTCGTGCGTCTTTGTCACAATAATAGCCTGCCATTCTGGAGCGCCATATACTGTGGAGGCCCAAGAGCATTATGAGATCAAATGGTACCCCATCCTCATTGTCTGTGCTTAAATAACGAATTCCCTGCGCGTCAAGTGGTAGCTCTTTCTTTATTGTCCTTTGTAACACATCCCAAAAATAAACCCCTTCCCAGCAATGCAAAAAAACCGAGTTTGTTGTTACCACAGAATAGCTCTCGGGTGGAATTTTTGGTTACTACAAAGAGATTGTAGCAAGTGTTAGGTTTCTTTCAGCGCGTTTTTCAAGCGATTATTTGTATAAAACTAAAAGAAAGAAGTTGTACCATGATCTTTGTGATATTGTTTTCCCAGAGCCTATGTACAGGGCCTTGTACAGTGGAGGTCCTGGAACTGATGTTTTAAAAAGGGTAAAGAAAATGCAGGTGCCACCAGGAGTAAAGACCTTCTTTTTTAAATTACACACCGGGACACTCCCAGTTAAAAAGTTTTTGGAAGGAAAGAATTTCTTTTTACCGTGGGGATCGAACTGCTTAATTTGTAAACAGCCCGAAACAGTAGACCATGTTTTTTTTGTTTTTTTGTTTTTTACTGCACCACTCTGCTCATTGCACTCTGCAGAAACATAGTCTCTATTCGAATGCAAACCGTAAACCGGTTTCTCAAGAGGATTAGCTGGGCCTCCTGATCCTAGGCACGGTAACGAATGTCCTTCGCACAGACGCAACGGGAGCCGGTCGCTGTATACCTGAGGAAGTGAATGACCTTGACAGCAGCGGCCGAGCTGTAGAGACTCCCGCGCCCTGTCTAACCGGCAGGGCCAACTCGAGGGCGTGTAAGCCCGCTGCTGCTACTTCCTGTGCTTAATAACAAAAAACGTCGTCTCAACGGCTCCATCGAGCTGCTCGTATTCCACGAAGACGTGTGCAGCTTGAAGAGAAGGGCCAATGTAGCCTTGCAAAATCCGTTCGCGGTGCCGCACTGTTTACAAGAGGCTTGCTTATAAGAAAAAAACCTTCCCGCCCCATATTTAAATAAAAGCATTATTAACAACGTTTTATATAATTTAGTGTTATAGAAATTGTTGCTCGCTTTTCTGTCTCTCTTTAAGCGCGGTTTGATTGCACTCGTGGTGCTCTTTAAGATTTATTTTCTGTTAGTGTAATGTGCATTTTTTTTTGCATAGCTTCGATAGAATTGAAAGTCCTAGCTGTGGTATGTAGTCCAACTGTGCTCGTTTTCGATTCACGTGAACAGGTTTCTTTCCTAAATTTCAATAAAGTGTTGGTTTCCAAGCATGCTGTCACTAATGCAATTTGAGGCTGTAACAGCACCGTGTGCCTGAATGCCTTCTGATGAGCCGTTCCAGAGCATGTGCTGCAGCTACATTGTCGAGCCTTCTGCATCAAACTGGGCAAGTCGGCATCTCATGATGGGATGCTCTGGCCCCTGGAAACAAAAGAGTTTCTTGTTTTCCTGTCGCCTCCATCCTCGTTCAGATACCGGATCAATTTTGTTCTTAGAGAAGTTTGATTCTATCCCTAATAACAATGATGTGTAGACTTCCTATAGACTTTTAACCGACGCTATAACCTTCCTACAGTTCTTTTTTCCATTTTCATTGTTGATAAACTGTGTATAGACAAAAGTCTGCTGATGTTGTATGGTAATAAATCTTCAGGTGGCCTCCACACTGCCTAGAGGATTTTTATTCTCTAAAGACTACTCTGCAATATTTTATTACAAAAACTGTATCGGTTTTATGACAGTTTATAGACTAACTAAATATATTTTTGGTAAGGAATGGCTCCTTCTGGGTGCGTTGATCCTTGACCTATGACAAGACTGGCGTTTTTGTGGTTACAGAGGTGTCTTTCTTTGCCGTTATAGTAAGCTTCTACAATGTTTTCCTTCAAACACTACTGATTTCATCACGTTGAGAGCAATGCTCGCTACCGAGAGCTGCTCTGGCCAGTGACGACATACATTCTGTCCCAAAAACCGAGACCGCGGAATCTCGCCTCACACAAGGCTGCTAAGTGCCTTGACCCTGCAGACCTCTCTTCGTTTCTAAGCAACATGGTGTCAGGGGTTGTGCCACCCTTGTACCACCCGTTATGCCATCCTGTCAAGAGCCGAGTATAATTTCCAGAAAATGAGCTACAGCAGCACCGGCCACGTAGGCTCGGGACTTAAAAAACTCTGAAACAGTTTTCAAGGTTATCGGCAAATGTGCTCTGTGCGTAGAACGAATGCTTTTGGGCGTTCACGCGCGATATGAGTCGTTCAAACAAAACCGGCGATTTATAAATAATATATCAAAAACTCATTTTTTTTTATTTTCAGCCCAATTGCTCACCGCGTAGTGACTGTTCTTTAAAACTATTTTTCAATAATACATACGGCACGAGTCCGGAGATGTCACGGTGAGCGACACTGACCCCAGCGCTGCATTCGCTGCAAGCCTGACGTCACGGTTAAACCTTTGGGAAGGGGTTAGCCGGCTGCTTTCCAGTTGTGTCCGCGGTCGCCGGTTGCGGCCTAACTGGAGAGGACGGAGAAGGGGGGTGGGGGGGGGGGGTGGAGGCGCGTGCGCCGGCCCCTTCAGTCTAACGGGTCGTTGCTGCCATCGGCGGCGTTCGGACGCGTCTGTGGGTTTCGAACCCCATCGCAGGGTTCACTGGCAGAAGTCGTGGTTGTAGATAGCAGCCGTGAAAGGCACACAAGCGATTGCGCTGACGGGCGGGTAAGCTGGTGCAGCCACTGGAAATAAACAAACCGAGTGTCGATGGATGAAGTGTTCTCCGGCGGGTGCAGTCCCAACCTCTTTCTCTGTGGTTCGGCGGAAGGTATCACTTGAAGGAGCAGAGGACGAGTGTCATTTTTATTTCCCGTTATCTTCGGCTTTAACGAAGCTAGCTCGAGAATTATTGTGTTAGAATGACGTGTGTTGGAATACCATTACTCGTCTGGTTTACTCAACCCAGGAAAATATCAATCAACCAGTCATTCAATCAATCAATCAGTGAATAAATAAATAAATAAATAAATAAATAAATAAACCATTCATTCAATCAATCAATCAATCAATCAATCAATCAATCAATCAATCAATCAATCAATCAATCAATCAATCTTTATCTCACAATCCAGGTTTTGGCACCCCAGCGAAAAGGCAGTCGCATACTGCTGGCGAGAGCCGGAAACCCACAGATACGTCAGCAGGCAACAGTTTACATAAAATAAATGCACAGGCTGAGGAAGAACTTGCATTTCAGTGCATTTGTTCTGTACGAAAAGCAGCCGTAGTAAAATATAATTGGAAAACCGCACCAATAGCGAAAATAACAAAAGAATTTCAGAGAATAATTACATGTATCCATATTTATTGAACAATACCGGGAATATAGAAAAAGAACACCACTACTGCTTCAGAAAGTATTCGCGAATTTGTCTTCGAATAAAAATAGAGAAATCAGTGCATATTTATCGTATTTATTCAGCACGAAAGGTACCTGATAGGCAAAATATTGCAGTATTGACACGTGTACTTATCTTTATCGGGCTACCACGTTTCGCCGCCTAACAAGTGTTATCGCACAGCGCCGGACGCGCCTGCATCTATCTGAAGTTTCTGGCAAGTCATCGATGCTTCTATTCGCTGTCTGTTGTCGCCGAACCTTATGTTATCTAATTTCATCGCTTGACGCGAATGGTGTAGAAGTTTGTGGAAGGCTCGCGGGTCGCAACGATTAATTAGTCTGGAACATTCGATGACTGCTATATAACAGCGCTTAACCCACGGATCAGTTTTTCGACGATCGCCGACCGTGTTCGCCGCAACCGTTGTGCTGTAATGTAGCCTCTTTTGTGGGCACAGGTTCGCCCAATAAAAGTTAGTTTTGTCTTTCACAGTATTGCTACTGTGTTCCTCAACGTCACCACCGTGTGACATCTGGTGGAGGTGCTTCTATTTTTTGTTCATGTACCGGACGCCCCGGCAAGACGTGATCCAAGCCCGGACCGCAAAGAGAACACCAACGTAGTCCCGGACAATTGAGCAAGCCGCAGTCTTCAACAGCTGCCCCCGGAGCACGGACTTCTACCTAAGAAGACCAAGAAGATTGTGGCCGAGGCAACCCCAATGGCAGCCCCAGCGTCCCCCATCGTGCTGCAGCAGCCCAGGGAACCACCGACGTTCCGCGGTTCCACATTTGAGGGCCCGGAAAGCTGGCTGGAAACGTATGAGAGGGTCTCTACGTTTAACAGCTGGGCAAACGACGACAAGCTACGACATGTCTATTTCGCATTGGAGGACGTTGCCAGGACGTGGTTCGAGAATCGAGAAGCCACCTTGACGACGTGGGACCTGTTCCGAAGCAGCTTCCTGCAAACATTTACAAGCGTCCTGCGAAAAGAGCGAGCCCAAGCTCTACTGGAGACCAGAGCGCAGCTGCCGAATGAGACGATCGCAATCTTCACTAAGGAAATGAGCCGTCTGTTCCGTCACGCCGACCCGGAAATGTCCGAAGAGAAGAAAGTCCGCCTACTGATGCGTGGTGTAAAAGTGGAACTTTTCGGCGCAATGACACGAAGCCCACCGACGACCGTAGAAGAGTTCCTTCGCGAGGCCACCAGCATTTAGAAGACACTCGAAATACGGAACCGACAATTCAACCGCCGCACGAACTCGACAAACTACGCCGGAGTTCAGTCACTGGCCATCGACGACCTGCGCGAAACCATCAGGGCAGTCATACGAGAGGAGCTTCAAAGGATCTTTCTTCCCTTCATCGCAACCTCGAGGGGCCTCAGTCACCGAAATTGTCAAAGAAGTCCAGCGATCGGTGGGAGTTCCCGAGGTACAACCACAATCCTCGCAGTCCCAGCCAGAAGCGATGACCTATGCCGCCGTCGCCCGCCGTCAAGGTCCCCCTCCACGACCGCGCCAGGACCCTGTAACGCCGCAATTCCGTCGACCACCGCCGCCGCCGCCAACACGCCCACCCGTCGACCAGCGCAGCTACCCGAGGAAGACCGCCGCTTGGCGCGCTCCTGACCACCGCGCGCTCTGCTACCACTGCGGGGAAGCCGGCCATGTGTACCGCCGATGCCCATACCGCGACCTGGGATTGCGAGGGTTCGCCGTGGACGCACCGCACCCTCGGGGAGGCGAACGCCCTTGTGACATCGCCGACAACCTCGCCGCTACTCAATGGAGCCCTCGACGGCCGTGCCGGTCGCCGTCACAAGGACGCTACCTGTCGCCGCAGCGCCGTCCATACACTGGCCCAGCACGGGGCCGCTCTGCGAGCCCATATCCAGAAAACTAAAAGCAGCAACCGATGGAGGTGCGGTTGCTGTTCGTCGAACTGACGAAGATCCTCCGCCGCCGACGAAGACGACATAATAACGACACGCCGCCGTCCCGACGAAGTCAGGAAGCCAAGACTACACCGACGAAAGACGACTTGACGACGCGACGTTCCAACTTCAGTTCAACACGACGCAGCCGTGATCTGGTGCCAAGACCTAACTGCAACGCCAGACAAAGAACCACCGACCTCGACGTGCTTCTCGACGGCCACGCAGTTACCGCCTTAGTGGACACAGGGGCTGATTACTCCGTAATTAGTGGACACATCGCCGCCCAGTTGAAGAAAGTGAAGACCGCATGGGAAGGCCTTCAAGTTCGGACCGCTGGAGGACACCTCATCACGCCGACTGAAATCTGCACGGCAAGAATAACCGTTCATGACTGCACTTACCCTGTCACCTTCGTTATCCTCCAACAGTGTTCACGAGACGTCATTCTCGGTATGGACTTCCTGAACCAACACGGCGCAATCATCGACCTGAAGTCGAAGTCAATGACGCTGTCGGAAGATAAAGCATACCGCCGGAGAGCCCTCGTAGTCACCACGCCTTGAGTGTGCTCGAAGATCAAGTGAGCATCCCGCCTCGCTCCGGAATTGTTATTTCGGTCGGCACCGATATACCCGCTGACGTAGAAGGTTTCATCGAAGGCGACCAACGTCTACTCCTAGACCGTAAAATTTGCGTCGCAAGAGGAATCGCTCGACTGCATGGAGGGAAAAATGAAGTGTTGCTGACAAACTTCAGCCAGGGGTTCAAGCACATCAACAAGGGCACGACGATCGCGTACACCGAGAAGATTCTGGAAACCAGTAATGCGTTTGTCCTCTCGGATTCCGCCGCATCTACCCCGACGACCATGGTTCCCGAACCAAACTACGACATTAATCCAAGTCTCCCCGTGATTAAGCAACAGCAGCTCAGAAGTCTGCTCCGACGATACAAAGGCTGCTTTTCGACGTCATCGAGGATTGGACAAATACCAGTCGCCAAGCATCGCATAATCACCGAGGAGTGCGCTCGACCACTCCGGCAGAGCCCTTACCGAATTTCGCCGCGAGAACGTGAAGCTATAAGAGAACAAGTCGACGAAATGCTGCGCGACGACATCATCCAGCCGTCTAAAAGCCCGTGGGCATCCCCTGTTGTCCTGGTGAAGAAAAAGGACGGAACCCTCCGCTTCTGCGTCGATTATCGTCGTCTGAACAAGAAAACGAAGAAGGACGTATACCCTCTCCCACGGATAGACGACGCATTGGATCGGCTCTGCAACGCAAAATACTTCTCATCGATGGACCTCAAGTCTCGCTATTGGCAAATAGAAGTCGACGAAAAAGATCGCGAAAAGACCGCCTTCATCACCCCAGACGGCCTCTACGAGTTCAAGGTTATGCCATTTGGACTGTGCTCGGCGCCTGAAACGTTCCAGCGAGTGATGGACACGGTTTTAGCAGGATTGAAGTGGCAGACCTGTCTCGTTTACTTGGATGACGTCGTTGTCTTCGCCGCAAATTTCGACGATCACCTTAGGCGACTTGTCACAGTACAAGAGGCCATCAAGTCATCAGGGCTCACTCTGAAGCCAGAAAAGTGCCGCTTCGCTTACGATGAGCTTCTGTTCCTAGGCCACATTATCAGCAAGCCTGGAGTCCGACCTGACCCGTAGAAGACAGCACGTTCCCGCAGCCCATCGACAAGAAGGCAGTGCGTAGATTTCTTGGCATGTGTGCCTACTACAGGCGATTTGTCAAGGACTTTTCACGCATCGCTGAGCCGCTGACACAGCTCACTAAATGCGACGTCGAGGTCAAGTGGGAAACGCCGCAGGCCGACGCATTTCAAGAACTCAAACGACGCATGCAATCGCCGCCCGTACTTGCGCACCTCGACGAGCACGCCGATACCGAAATCCACACTGACGCCAGTAGCCTAGGCATCGGTGCCGTCCTAGTCCAGAGAAAAGATGGGCATGAACACGTGATAGCTTACGCTAGCCGGTCGTTATCAAAAGCTGAAGGCAATTTTTCTACAACCGAAAAGGAATGCCTCGCCATCGTTTGGGCTACAGCGAAATTTCGCCCTTACCTATATGGCAGGCCATTCAAAGTGGTCAGCGACCATCACGCATTGTGTTGGCTAGCTAACTTATAGGACCCTTCAGGACGGCTGGCACGGTGGAGCCTCAGACTACAAGAATACGACATCACTGTAACCTACAAGTCCGGACGAAAACACTCAGATGCCGATTGCCTATCACGCGCCCCCATTGACCCGCCGCCGCAAGATGACGAGGATGACGACGCCTACCATGGAATAATAAGCGCGGAAGACTTCGCCGAACAGCAACGAGGAGACCCGGAGCTAAAAGCCCTAGTCGATTATTTGGAAGGGCACACCGACGTTGTCCCTAGGGCATCTAAGCGTGGATTGTCTTCGTTCACGCTTCAAAACAATCTACTCGTGAAGAACTTCTCACCAGTCCGCGCCAACTATCTTCTTGTTGTTCCGTCGGCGCTGCGTCCAGAAGTACTGCACGCCCTACATGACGATCCAACCGCTGGGCACCTCGGTTTCTCCCACACGCTATCAAGGATACAAGAAAGATATTACTGGCCGCACCTAACCGCCGATGTCGCCCGTTACGTCAAGACATGCCGAGACTGTCAGCGACGCAAGACACTACCGACAAGGCGAGCGGGATTACTACAGCCAATCAAGCCTCCTTACCGACCTTTTCAGCAGATCGGGATGGACTTGTTGGGACCGTTTACGACATCAACTTCCGGAAATAAGTGAGTCGTCGTGGCGACGGACTATCTCACCAGCTTCGCTGAAACTAAAGCTCTACCGAAAGGCAGCGCAGCCGAAGTGGCGAAAATTTCCGTTGAGAACATCCTGCAGCGACATGGTGCTCCAGAAGTCCTCATCACCGACAGAGGAACGGCTTTTACAGCAAAGCTCACTCAAGCCATTCTGCAATACAGCCAGACAAGTCAAAGGAGGACAACTGCCTACCATCCGCAGACGAATGGTCTCACGGAGCGCCTGAACAAGACCCTCGCCGACATGCTAGCAGTGTACGTCGACGTCGAGCACAAGACATGGGATGCGGTCTTGCAGTACGTAACATTCGCTTACAACACGGCGGTGCAAGAAACAACACAGATCACGCCATTTAAGCTGGTTTACTGCAAGAACCCGACGACGACGCTAGATGCCATGCTGCCGCACGTCACTGACGAGGAAAACCTTGACGTCGCTACCTATCTCCAGCGCGCCGAAGAAGCTCGACAGCTCGCCCGCCTACGGATCAAGAACCAGCAGAGTACCGACAGCCGACACTACAACGTGCGACGACGCTTCGTCGAGTACCAGCCCGGCGACCGTGTTTGGGTATGGACCCCGATACGCCGACGAGGTCTGAGTGAGAAACTATTGCGACGCTATTTCGGACCTTACAAGGTCATTCGACGTATTGGCTCACTGGACTATGAGGTCGTGCCAGACGGCATTTCGCATTCACAGCGGCGCCGCGCACGATCTGAAGTGGTCCACGTGGTGCGCCTTAAACCCTTTTACGGACGCTGACGAACTTCCTTATTTTTGTTGTTTTCTTTGCTATGAGTGCTTTTCATTATTTCGTTTGTTTTCAGCATCGGGTCGATGCTTTTCAAAAGGGGGTAATGACACGTGTACTTATCTTTATCGGGCGACCACGTTTCGCCGCCTAACAAGTGTTATCGCACAGCACGGGACGCGCCTACATCTATCCGAAGTTTCAGGAAGTCATCGATGCTTCTATTCGCTGTCTGTAGTCGCCGGACCTTATGTTATCTGAGTTCACCGCCTGACGCTAATGGTGTAGAACTTTGTGGAAGGCACGCGGGTCCCAACGATTAGTCTGGAACATTCGACGACTGCTATATAACAGCCGACGCGCTTAACCCGCAGATGATCGATGATAGCCGACCGTGTTCACCGCTACCGTTAAGTGTAGCCTCTTGTGTGGGCACAGGTTCGCCCAATAAAAGTTAGTTTTGTCTTTCACAGTATTGCTACTGTGTTCTTCAACGTCACCACCACGTGACAGTATGTACCCGTACGGCAATGCCGTATTAGCCATCGACTTGGTGCACGGGTTGGAGGTTCGCTTCTTTGAGCAGTTAGACTGGAACAAGCGCTTAAAACTGTTTTAAAATTCTTATAAAAGAAAAACAATGAGTGGACCTAACGGAATTCAAATATATTCATTACATCAACTATGGGAAATCCGTAAATAATTGACGAAAGGGGCCTACTGGTGGCCAATTGGCAATGCAGTGGAGTGCTTTCTTTTGGATAGGCCGAAAAATGTGCCTATTCCTAACAGTCACAAGCGTGCAGGAATTAATGTGAGATGTTAAAGGAGCGTGATAAATTTGCAGTTGATCTTATAATAGTAGAAACTGCCGCATCGGGATATTGTACCTGTTGCTGAAGAGGAGTAATTTGATAGAGATTCCATGTCACCACTCCACGTCATATCAGCTGAAAAGGTTAAGACCAATATTGTAAGCTTGTCAACTGTTTCTGTCGCACTAGTTCATATGCGAACGCAAATCATCAGCTGAAGCATGCTCTGTAACCCACCTCCTCTTGTAATACCCGTTGAATGGGGCCTTTGAAGTAGTCCTTAATAAATAAATAAATAAATAAATAAATAAATAAATAAATAAATAAATAAATAAATAAATAAATAAATTGCAATGAAGAAGACAGTGCGCCACCATCGACGACGATGAAGAGGTTCGGCCGGCTTCGGCCAGCAACGTCTGAGTCCTTCCTTCCTTCCTTCCTTCCTTCCTTCCTTCCTTCCTTCCTTCCTTCCTTCCTTCCTTCCTTCCTTCCTTCCTTCCTTCCTTCCTTCCTTCCTTCCTTCCTTCCTTCCTTCCTTCCTTCCTTCCTTCCTTCCTTCCTTCCTTCCTTCCTTCCTTCCTTCCTTCCTTCCTTCCTTCATTCCTTCCTTCCTTCCTTCCTTCCTTCCTTCCTTCCTTCCTTCCTTCCTTCCTTCCTTCCTTCCTGCCGCGCGCGTGGGAGAGCTCGAGCTCCCTCTGGAAGTCTGTTCTGGTGCCGCTGCTGCTGAGTCAGTTTGTGCAACGGTTACGCCGCCAGCCCTTTCGGCTCTACAATAAACCACCCTTCACTTCGTGGAGCTTTGGTTCCCCGTCCTCGTACCGCCCTGGACCTCCGCAACCGCACGCTACCGGCCCCGGTAATGCCCGCCCAGCCCGAAGACCACCACCAAGCCGTGCAGGTGGGATGTTCGTCATTTGCTCCGGTGCCGTCCGGCAGCGAGACGCCGTCGTTTTCAGCGGGAACTGCGATCAAGATGTTGAAGACTGGCTGGTCTCGTACGAACGGGTGAGTCGCCATAACAACTGGGACGACCGCATGAAGCTCAACAACGTCATATTTTATCTGAGTGACGTCGCCAACCTCTGGATCCGGTACCACGCGGCTGATATTCCAACCTGGGCTAATTTCAAGACGACGTTTGCAGAAGTTTTTGGCCGTCCCGCAGTACGGAAACTTCGCGCTGAGCAATGTTTGCGCGTTCGGGCTCAGACTGCGGGTGAGAGCTTCACCGCCTACATCGAAGATGTGGTCGATCTCTGCAAACGTGTCGACCCGTCTATGGCTGAGGCCGACAGGATCAAGCATATTATGAAGGCGCTTTCCACATGCTGGTGGCGAAAAGTTCAACTACCGTCGCTTCCGTGTACAACCTCTGCCAGGGCTATGATGAGTTGCGCAAGCTACGCCTTGGCGCTCGTCGCTCATCCGTCGTGCCTGGCGAGTCCATATCCGGCCTGGCTGTCAACAGTGCCCTGTTGGGTCAAGTCAAATACTTCGTACGCGATGAGGTGGCCCGGCAGCTCACGCTCCTCTCGGGCACACACTCTTCGCCCCTGGTCTTGACTCCTGAATTGCGGCACACCATCGCCCAGGAAGTAGCCGATGCACTTCCAGCTCGTCGCCAGCCGATTCCCGTAGCTCCTCAAGTCAACCTTCTCGAGATGCAGCCCGCTCCCGTTGCTGCACCTTTGGCTATGGTGCAACCGTTGCTATGCCTCCTGCCTCTCACATATGCCGAAGTCGTCGCACGTCCATCGCAGCCGCAAGCCTTGGCCTACGTTCCCGCACCAGTGCCTCCGCCTGTTGCTCCCCGACTCCACCCAGCGTCGGCTGCTCACAACCATTGGCGCACGGCTGATAACCGGCCGATTTGCTACTCTTGTGGTCTACCGGGCCATGTCGCGCGCCTCTGTCGCCGTTCTCTGCCTGCCTCTGTGCCCCATCTGCCGGCCTACACCCAGTCCTACCACACCTTTCGCCCACCTTCAGGACCACCACACCCGGTGCCCCCTTCTGACCCTGCTCCCGGCCGCCAGCCATTCGCTTCGCACCGCTCACCTTCCGCTCGCCGTCGCTCCTTGTCACCAATGCGCCGTCGCAGCGTTTCCGCGGAACAGGAAAACTAGGAGCCGCAGTTCCTGGGGCAAGAACTGCGAACACTTCAATCAGCTCAAGTCCTCGCCTTTCCCCACCGAACATTTTAAATGTGTTAGTTGACGGCGTCCGAGCACTTGCGCTTGTGGACACACGTGCTACCGTTTCTGTTATATCCAAAACCTTCTGTCATTCTCTGCGTAAAGTCACCACCACACCTTCGGGACTATCTCTTTGCACCGCTAGCGCCGAGACTGTTCCTCCTTCCGCTGCTTGCACAGCACGTGTCCTCATTGCGGACGTTTTGTATGTCGTCGAATTCTTTTCTGCTCTCATGACCTCATCCTTGGCTGGGATTTTCTATCCCGCCATCATGCCGTCATAGACTGTGCCCGTGCTCATGTGGCATTATCCGTGCTCCCTGATACGCTCGCCGACGACCCTCCGTCTTGCTCTGGTACCAAACTTGTTGTTGCCGCGGACACCAATGTTCCCCCCGCCAGTGCCATGCTCGTTCCGGTGTCCGCCATGTCTGGGTCCAGCAAGACTGTACTCTTCGCGCCTTCGCCCGTCCTCGCTTCCCGCCGACACCTACCTCTTCCATTCGCCGTCCTGGACATACGCCACGGTGCAACCGAACTCGTCGTCTCGAATCCCTTGCCCTATCAGTTCACCTTGCTCCATGGAGAATGTCTCGGACACATTTAACAGCTTGACCTGCTCATGCCCTTCGACGATGAAACTCTTTGCGGTGGTACCTTTGTCGCCGCCCTCACACCGCCTAGTGCTGTGTCCGACCTGATCTCCCAGGAAATGTTTCACCGTTCAGTGGCCAGCGACCTCGACCCAGCTCACCGCGAGAAGCTCCTTGCCCTGCTTCACAAGTTCCGCTCTTCCTTCGATCACCAGACAACTTCTTTGGGCCGTGCGACCAGCGTCGTTCACCGCATTAATACAGGCCCTCATGCCCCTCTCCACCAGCGCCCCTACCGTGTGTCGCCGCCAGAGCGCCGCGTCATCGCTGAACAGGTTGACGACATGCTGCACCGCGGCGTTATCCAGCCCTCTTCTAGTCCCTGGTCTTCGCCCGTCGTGCTCGTCGAAAAGAAGGATGGTTCGATTCGGTTCTGTGTAGATTATCGTCGCCTAAACAAAATTACTCGCTAAGAAGTTTACCCACTACCCCGTATTGATGACGCCCTCGACTGTTTGCAAGGAGCCGAGTTCTTCTCCTCCCTCGATCTCCGTTCCGGCTATTGGCAAGTAAGTCCCCATGAATGAATCTGACCGCGCGAAAGCAGCTTTTGTCACCCCTGACGGCCTCTATGAATTCAACGTGGAGCCATTCGGCCTTTGTAACGCTCCCGCAACATTTGAGCGCATGATGGAGATCATCTTGCGTGGCCTCAAATGGCACATTTGCCTATGCTATTTAGATGATGATGTCCTTTTTTTCTCTGATTTTCCGACACATCTCGAGCGCTTGCACAAGATACTGCGCTGTCTCACCGACGCTGGTCTCCAACTCAACCTCAAGAAATGTCGACTTGGTGCCCGCCAGCTGACCATCCTCGACCATGTCGTCTCCAAAGATGGCATCCTGCCCGATCCGGAGAAGCTTCGTGCTGTCACAAACTTTCCCAAACCGACTTCTGTTAAGGAGCTCCGAAGCTTCCTGGGCCTATGCTCATAATTTCGCCGCTTTGTGCGCAACTTCGCCTCTATCATCGCCCCGCTTACGAAGCTCCTGAATGGGCCCGCCGATCTGTCTGCTTGGAACTCACCCTGCGACGCTGCTTTCGCTACCCTCTGTCGTCTTCTGACTTCACCATCGATCCTGCGCCATTACGACCCCAGTGCGCCAACCGAGTTGCACACCGATGACAGCGGCGTAGGCCTCGGAGCCGTCCGTGCACAGCGTAAGGCCGGCTTTTCCGAATACGTTGTTGCTTACGCCAGTCGTAAGCTCACGAAAGCCGAATCTAATTACACCGTTACGGAAAAGGAGTGCCTCGCCATAGTCTGGGCACACAAAAATTTTGCCCCTACCTTTATGGCCGCCACATCGACGTCGTTACTGACCACCATGCCCTCTGCTGGTTGGCTGCACTCAAGACCCTTCTGGACGCCTCGGCCGCTGGGCCCTTCGTCGTCAGGAATACGACATTAACGTCGTATATCGGTCAGGCCGCAAACATTCCGACGCTGACGCCTTGTCGCGCGCATCCCTGCCATCTCCTACGCCTTCTTCGTCCTTGTCCGCCTCGGCGCTGGCCGCGCTCACTGCCACGGACCTCCCCATGGAACAGCGTCGAGATCCATGGATTTCTTCGCTCCTAGATGCCCTCAATGCGCCGACTACGGCTTCGTTACCTCGGGCCCTTCGCCGTCAAGCTTCTCATTTCACGATTCGCGACTCTCTACTAAATCGCCGCAACTATAACCCGGATGGCCGCAAATGGCTCTTGGTTATTCCTCGCCAGCTTCGCTCTGAAGTTTGTGCGCACCACCATACCGACCCACAAAGCGCTTATGCAGGCTTGCTGAAAACATACGAACACCTGCGGCAGCGATACTACTGGCGTGGAATGTACAATTTTGTTCGCCGTTATATACGCTCCTGCATTGCTTGTCAGCAGCGCAAGTCCGCTCCTCGCTCCTCCCCCGGCCCGTTACAGCCATTGCCTTGCCCAGCTCGACCCCTCAATCGCGTGGGCATCGATCTGTATGGTCCCCTGCCGTCCACGCCTGCCGGGAATCGGTGGATTATAGTTGCCGTGGACCACCTAACTAGGTATGCGGAGACAGCAGCCCTGCCCTCTGCTAGTGCTCGCGACGTCGCATCCTTCCTCCTCCATCATTTCATCCTTCGTCACGGCGCCCCTCGGGAACTTCTCAGCGACCGCGGCCGTGTTTTCTTATCTGACGTCGTTCACGAGCTACTGGATGCGTGCCACATCGTTCATCGCAATACCACGGCCTACCATCCCCAAACGAACGGCCTCACTGAACGCTTCAACCGCACTCTAGGAGACATGCTTGCCATGTACATTTCCTCCGATGCCTCCAATTGGGATCAAGTGCTTCCATTCGTCACTTATGCTTACAATACTGCCTCTCAAGCCACAACCGGTTCTTCTCCGTTCTTTATTTTATATGGCCGTGAACCTTCTTGTCTCCTGGATGACATCATTCCGTACCAGCCCGACAGCTCGGAATGAACTTTTCTCTCTGACGTCGCCCGTCATGCCGAACAGTGCCGCCAGCTGGCTCGCTCGTTGACGAGTACCACTCAAGGCCTCCACACATATGCGAGTGACCGCGGCCAATCCGCCCATGACTTTCCTACTGACTCGCTCGTCTGGTTGTACCGGCTGCCTCAAAGTTTGCAGTTAAGCCCATACCGTGTTTTGGAGCGCACGTCACCTATGAACTATAAGGTCGAGCCAGTGACCCCCTCTTCGGATCATCGTTGTCGGGGCCGCGAAATTGTTCATGTCAGCCGGCTAAAGCCGTGCTATGACCCCCTTGTTACCCTTCCGCCCTGAGTCGCCGGGATGGCTCCCTCTTGTCGCCGGGGCAGTTGCAATGAAGATGACGACAGTGCGCCACCATCGACGACGATGAAGAGGTTCGGCCGGCCTCCGTGACCGGCTGCCGCGCGCGTGGGAGAGCTCGAGCTCGCTCTGGAAGTCTGTTCTGGTGCCGCTGCTGCTGAGTCAGTTTGTGCAACGGTTACGCCGCCAGCCCTTTCGGCTCTACAATAAACCACTCTTCAAAATGAATAAATATAGTTCTGGTGTATGTTTGCCTCTTCTTCGCTATCCATAATGTTTCACATTCCCTTTAAGGAAAAATGAGGAAAAGTTGGTGTCTGGAGTCAGTGTGCACCAATTTTTTCTATATGCATCAAGAACTAATGAGCACTGGACATGACTAGGGGAAGCAGGCACCCTGAACGAACGCTGAGCGAGAACTTGTATACTGTGAGTTATGGTCTTTCGGAGCGCCGTCCAATGCATCCTCTGCTTGTCTATTGGTGTGGGTATGTGAGCGAGAGTGAGCGCATTTTATTCTCCCCAAATCGGGTCCATCGTAGAGCACCGACGAAGGGGCTGTGTTTCGCCTAAGGCGTGTGTATACTGCCTCGCCCTGGTCACTGTGCAGAATCATTTTCCAGGCGACAGTTTCGGAGCAGTGACTTCGAGGATATGCTTCAATTCAAACAACACATTGCCAATTTGCTTGATTCAAATTCTCTTTGATTGGTCATTACAACGCATGCGCTCACAGGGACCATGGACGCGGACTATTGCTGATGGGACTCAGTATCACGGTAGAATAGAGAGAGGTGATGTGACGGTGGCGTTAGGCATGGCCAGTTTCTTATTGCACGGCGCGGCCGTAAGCTGCAGCACCAGTACTGGGAATCTTTTTTGTCGCTCTTTTTGCTGGTGCTTCTATGGGCGCGCGTTAGACGGGCGCTTGATTTCGATACATATATTTGGTGCTCACATGCTTTAAACGACGCTGATTTGTTGGAGGGACGTCTCTTCATACTTCTGAAATTTCGTGCCGTAATTCGACTCAGGGCGCATGAGTGACCCCTTAAATTATGAAGGTAGCCGCTGCCTTCTCAGCGCATAGCTGCATTCTACTGTAACTTCGAAGTTTATGGGAAACGTTGTCAGTATAATTTTCACTGACCGAAAACTAAGTGTGCAAACGTGTATTTAGAGTGGTGCAAGAGCACAAGGTCAGTAGAACCCTACACAGCTGCCAACAAGCACGCCATGTTTTGAAGTAGCTAGCTGTCGCGTGTATCGTGTCATGGCACAATTTTAAGTGTTTGATTATTGAATTCTGAGTTGTACTCACGATGTATTAACCAGAAACAGTGTAGTTGTCTTAAGAAAACTAATATCGAACATTATAGACAGGTCCCAGATGTCGTTTGAAGAAGCCGGCATCTGTCTCCTTGAATGCTTAAAACAAAACTTCAAATACTGCAGGAAACATAGAAGAGAAACACAAAACCAGAACCAGCACCGCATACGTTTGTCATATGATTCTTGTTTGAAGGAGGTACTGTAGGGTTGGGATAATAATAAGAAGCAATTGCGCAGCCACCGGCCCTCGCTCGCCTGCGCGTCGCCTGCTCAGCAGACTAAGGGTCCCTCGGCGGCCGGAAATGGAAGCATTTTAACGTTGAGTAGTAAGAAAGCTTCGACCTGATCAGAATTAGGCGGCTAAATAAAGAAAGGAGGCATATATCAAGCTGGGCGCCTTTTGAATGCAAACTTAAGTCGCAGAGTTTCCATGCGTGCTCTTCTGCTACCTAGCAACGCCATGAGAATCGGCGGAGAATAAAGTCGCCTGAACACGTGCTGCCCCTAGCGGCGGCGCTCACTTCCCGTAGCAATAAGTGGCCGCTCTCTTGCCGCACAGCGGCCGCACCGTCGGATCACCACGCTTTCTTCCACCGTGTTCACTACGTTAATCAGACAGCAGGAACCAGCGATGCCAAATGAAATTAAACCAAGGTGCCTAACACTGAACTCTGAACTACTCCTGCATCTTTTTTTTCCCCGCATACTTGGATCGTAGCGTCTATTAATGGCAAAGAAAATCCCAAAGCCATCATTTTTTATTTCTTTCACTGTTTCTCTTAGTCGTTCCGTACAGAAGTAACGGTTCCTGCATTTGAAAACTATGAACACTTTGAATACCTTTAACGCCTTTGAACACTACGCGGCAACAGAAAACGCTGACATGGGACTTGTGGCTGGTTGCACACAACGTAAACTTCCCAATGTTGATCATGGTTAGTGTTCATTTCTAAATACAGTGGTCGCTGTTACCGGTACCATAAGTATTAACCATTCGTTTCTTCACTTGCAGCTTTTCAGCCTGCGGAGGGTGTGGAGGCGCATGCACGATTCGCGCGGCAGAGCACCTTGAATGGACCAGGATGTGTGTAAATGGCTGAACGATTTTCATCCGCAAGCCTTTCTTTTGACAATGCGAAACGATAGAATTTCTGGTTCTACATCTTTTCAAAGTGTGCGTTATTAATTCATACAAAATGCGCCCGACCGCAAGGAAGGCGGCTTCGGTTACCTCCGGCCATTCTTCATGTATGCCATGTACCTTACCACAATCCGCCACATTCACTTCGTCCCTTGTAAAAAATAACATAATATGGTAGCATACGTAGCATAAGGTAGCATAAGAGGGTTCTCGCACAGTTTCCCCCCTCAACGTTCGACCTTGTTACTACGTCCGGTGCCATGCGCGAGGATGACGCTGCTGAACACTCTCAAGGTTCGGTTGCGCATTGCCAACACCCTATCTTTCTGCCGCCCCCTACTGCGTTTGCCTTCTCCTGGAATCCACTCCGTTACCTTTAAGAACATGCGGTTATCTTGCTTTCTCATTACATGCCCTGCCCAAGCTCATTTCTTCTCTGATTTCGATTAGGATGTTATTAACCCATGTTTGCTTCCTCACGCACTCTGGCCGCTTCCGCTCTCTTAACGTTACATCTATCTTTTTTTTTCTCCATAGCTGGGTGCTTTGTCCTTATCTTAAGCTAGAAGTGCGATGGCTTGATACTGAACCTTGCCAGACACTCGGCACATCCGCCTTAAACGGCTAGATCCGGCGATGGCTTTTTCTGTTCCTCGCGGAATACCCCGCCCAATTGTATGCTTAATACACAGCTTACGTATAAACATCGCCTTCACGTGTAAGTACTTGCATTTAATTGGACAAACGGACTGCGCGACTGTTCCACATGTGGCGTGCTCGAGACTGTAGAGCATGTCCTAGTGGCGTGCGCAGCATATGAACGATAAAGACTCATGTTAGCATCTAATGTGAGTCTTTTGACCGAAGGCCCATCTCGGAGGATTTGATCCTAGGCACTTGGCTAGAGAGTTCGAAAACTCTGCAGGCATTGTGCGCGCTCTCATTGTTTTTAAGCGACACTGGCCTGACTTAGTTTGTAATCTTAGAAAATGTTCCTTGTCTTATTTTCATCAGCCTTCCCTCATCATCAACCCCTTGTGACCCTCTTTTCGTCCTCTTTCCCTACCCCAGTGCAGAGTAGAAGGCCAGATGTTCATTTTTCCGACCAACCTCTCTGCCTTTCCCGTCCATAAACCATTTCTCTCTTAACGTAAGTTGAACCCTATTGGTTAGCCTCCACTTTTCTGCCCCATAGATGCGCACCGTTAGGGTACAACTATTGTGTACAGCTGTTGTGCTGTTGTGCACATGAATGCCCGCGACAGCAGAAGATTGGACATCCGTCGCCCTAGCTAAGCTGGTAGATTAGCAGGCGTGATAATCGGTGTTCGTGGGTTCGAATGCCCCCGTTGGCATGTGGTTGTTTTCTCTACAGCTATCTCATAAGTTATGCCTAAAATTATTACCATAATTTTCCACTGATGAACACAAATTTTTTAAAGAAAGCTGCTTCATGCTCCTTAGTTTCCCAACTAGACGCCACAGTTTCCGTGACTGTTGGTTTCGTCATGTATGATAACATACAGTTATTTTAGTCACGACCGCATGAACCATAGTATTTTCAAGCGAGGCTCTATTTTTATTCATATATTCGTTAAAGTGAGAAGTTGGGCTTGATGGCACGTATTCATGGTTAACGATCGCAAGGAGTACGGAGACGAAGGGATGATGACGAGAGCAAGACACGAACGCCATATATTCCATATATTCGATATATATTCTATTTGGTGCGCTATGCGAGCAATAACACAAGAGAAACAATGAAGCGTTGCTTATGCACCGTACAAGACGCATTCTGAATAGAGCGCGTCGCCGAATGAGGTTGTGTTTCAAGCTCGGTAAATACAAATGATCAGGACGAAGTCTGTTCTTCAGAAAATCGACTACCGTGAGTGAACATGTCACCACCGTTTCTTCCTGCCAAGTATTCTCACTTTCACAATACGAGGCCCTTTCTCTGGTCGGTGCCTTCGGCCTCGGCGGACAGCTTTGATGGCGACCTCTTTGTCTGGTTGTTCGACGTCCTTCACTGGCTCTTCTTCCATCCCACAACACTTCTCATGTCTGGAGGTTCTGCGCTGCAGAGCCGCAGGCAGTCTAGTAGCAGGGCTCGCTTTCTTGTGCTTTTCCGTCGAAGCGATGGCAGTGGGAGACTGCCTATGGCGTGGAGACGACGTCCCGGGTTCTTCCCATGTGGCGTTTCCGTCCGTCCACGCTGCTGTACTGGCGCGTAGTGCCGATAACGTTTGGGCCCTGGAGGCCGCCGAAGACGAAGGCTCGAGGAGTGAGGGCACGTGGTCGTACCCTGTGAAGCGACCACGCGACACGTAATACGCGGCCACGACGAGCGCCAGGCCGGAAATTACCCCGAAGTACAGCATGCACAAGAAGCCGGGATGGCGGCGGACTTGGCGAGGCTGGGACGGGCTGAGGCCGCCCCGGGCAACGGCGCGTTTGGCTTGGGGCGCTCCCCTGACGGTGGTCGTGGTTTCGGCCACCTCGATGGCGGCGCCTCTGCGCGGAGCCCGCGGCCGATGTTCGACGCCGGTGGGCACCACGTTGGTTGCTGCTGCCGGACACGCTCCTCCGAGTTCATGCAGTTCTCTTGCGGGTGTCAGGGCCCCGGGTGCCTGGTTGCCGACCGTTGTACGCCTGTTTGTCATGGACGGCTGGCCTTGAGCCCCTGCCGCCGTGGACAAAGCCGTTTGACGGAAGGCCACCCACTTCTTCATCTTCGCTGTCGGCAACCATCTCCACAGCGCACCGTCAATCCTTGCGCGGCTTGCCCAATTCCGCCATAATCGTTTTTTTGTTAAGCCAGTACGACGAAAGGTGGAAATTGCGCCGTCATCGCAGCACCGCTAATCAAATTATTACGAGGTTCCTACGCTGTCTACGAGTTCACTAGAACGCAAGTATATAAGAATACAGCTAGTTTAAAAGCAGCTGTGCCTTAACCGAAAACTCCCTAATTCAAACCCAGAAATCCCTATTTCTCTCCCTTTTTTCGCTGCAGTGGCTTGAAAACGCAAAACGTTTGTAAATGTGGGGCAATTTCGGTTTTTAAACTCTCTGCAACTCCGTGAATATTGGGTTTCGCTAAAGTTTGCTCCTCACTGTTTAAAAGGCAAATTATCTTCGCTGCATACAGTTTGGAATCTAGCGGGCAAATCTGCTGACACTAAGAAATTATAATGAAACTAGAGGAGAGGTGGCAGTGTAATTTAGCAATGTCATGTTCGCTGTGTTGATCATTCTGGCGTTGTGCTTTGGATATCATAAATACGAACTCTGTGTCAGCTGCGGGCACTCAAGAAGCGAAGGCAACTCCTTACGAGCTATTGAAATGCCGTCCGGCACATCGCGCTTGACTATATTGGCACGAAAGTTCTTACTCAATGTTTCGTCATAAGAATTTACCTTGTGTGCGGGTTATGAATGAAGGTATCCTCAACTAAAACTGCGTGACTCTAACCCTTTTGGTTTTATGATAAATTTGCACACCTTTTAAGCTCGGGCTATGCATGGTTTCATCCTGAAAACAGCGCAAACAAGACAAGGACCACGGAAGGAAAGGACAACACGAGCACTGTCCTTGTCTTTTTTGCGCTGTTTTTAGGATGAGTGCATACCAACTCGCCCAGGCTTCTACTTTGACTGTGCTCGGTTCCGAGGTGACCAATTCATTTCTTGACGTGCGCGTCGTAACCTTTTGGCCGAGTTATGACGAAGGCTGAACCAAACAATTTACGAAGCGCTTCCTGTTGAAAGGCAGAAGAGTTGCGGATCAGGCTAGTTGTTGCACGTTTGTCATTTTTCGCAAGCGCCAAAAGAGCACGGACAAAGAAGGAACTGAGAGGACGAGCGCTTCCTGTCTCGTCCCGTCTGTTCCTTTCTTGTCCGTGTTGTTTTAGCGGTTGCGAAAAATTAGAAAAACAACTGCATGCAATCTTTTCTATGCTGAAGCTGAGCTCAATTCTGGCTGCGCTGCTCACTCCATCTGCCTACGTTCCTTAGAACTGGAGCGCTATCAAGCAGTATTATAGCAGAGCTGGACGTTAAAAGAGCTTCTAGCATTCTTGCACATTCTTTATGCGTCTATTTAAAACCTAGCTCCTCCTCACATCAAGTTATACTCTGTTCAGTCTTCCACAATTGCACAAATACTGAGCCAGCATTGGCCGCTGTGCTTGCTGGAGAGACAGGGAAGAGGACAGAAGAGCGTATAAGGAACACATTCTGTAGCAGCTGAAATTACAGACGTAATATTCTGCGTTGTCATTGGCTCAGCTGGGGGAAGACGAGGGCCCTAAAAGCGTCTCATCGGCGCCGTGGAACCAGCTAGACTGGCCTTGCCCGTGCATCGACGCCCCTCGCGCTAGCGATACCAAGATTATAGATACCCTTCTGTGTTATCCAGTCGAGGAGAGTAAGAGTGCCTGCCCCCGCCCACCCCTCCTCCCCCCCCCCCGCCAAAAAAAACCCTGCAAAGACAGATCATATATCTTCCTCCCGTGCAGGGGAAACTTGAGTAGGTCTAAAGCAAACAGTGTAGCCAAACGCAAGCGCTCTTTGCACGGGAAAGCAGAATAAAATTAAGATTGGTTTACTTTTATGGAGTTTAACGTCCCAAAGCAACTCATGTTATGAGAGACGCCGTCGAGAGGGCTCTAGGTAATTTCAACCACCTGGGGTTCTTAAGCGTGTACGGGCATCTAGCATTTCGCCTCCATCGAAATGAAATCGCCACAGCCAGAACTGAACTCCCTCTTTAAGGTCAGCAGCCGAGCATCATGATTACTGAACCACCGCTGCAGAAAAGGCACATTGATAAAAAGAGTTTTCCATACAATATAGACACCAGAGCACTATTTCAAATAAATGACAGAGCTATTTTATCGAAATCAGGAGTAAATCGGGAGACAAGTATGAAATCATCGAAAACAAAGTAACAGCAGGAGCTTTGGTCTGTTATATAACCTGCTTGTTATCGCAACTCAGCACTCCAATCTTGAGGTGGATTTAAAAGAAGGAGGCGAAGCAGTCACTGCGGGTCGAAGGAAGCGCACGTTTTTAACGAGCGCGTTTATTCACATCGTCACGACACAACTCGCTCGTTTACGGTCCACTTCCTGTAGTCGTGGCGGTCGGACAGCAGTGATGTCCGCTGTCATGCGCGTACTACTAAGATGCCCGGGGGAGGGGTCGATTCAGCTTTTGGTTCCTCAGTCGCAGTGTTCGCGCTCGATTCCGTTATTGACCACGTTGCTGGTTCTGGGGCCGATGAGTTCATGTTCGGCGTCGGTGATGACGAATCATCTTAAGTTTTTCCAAGGTAGGCGCCACTGTGAGCTCCGTTACGTTCGATGGTAAATCTTCGGGCAAGCTTTCCGTATTCTCCTCCATGGTCGAGTTTTCCCCTTCTGTGGACGGCGGCCTGAAGGGCGTCTCCTTCAGCGTCGGCCAGGTGACAGGCGTCCTCAGCTCAGTCTCCGGCACTACTATAGAGTAGTTCTCGAAGACTACCTCGGTGGTCGTGTCTTCGAGGTATCTGCGCCCCACGTGCAGCAGCAGCAGCATCAACTTGCTCAGGGCAAGCACTGCGATGACGCCCACCGTGGCCGCCCTCGCCGACTGGTGGAGCTCATCGTCCGCTCTGAGGTCGGAGGGCGACCCCAGCACAAGGGCCGAATGGGCGCTCTTTTTCTTGCTTGAACTTTGTGTGTCCTGCTCAACCTGCGGGCACACGAAGCACGCCTTGAATTACAATAACTGTCTTTATTTAAAGATCTGGGCCGTCTTATGTATATGTATACCTGTGTACAAATAAAAAACTGGACTATAAAACCGTCGTTAAAACCGCAGCACTATATGACAATATGTACTACCCCAAATCGCTCTTTGAATTCTTAGTTTGTACGTATACCAATGGCATTCATTACCACCGTTGCGTTGGCGTTGCGTTTGCGTTCGCGCGTGCAATCGGACCTTCTGGTGGCTTCTTTGTCGCGCGTAAATTTGACAACAACCTCACCTTGCTGCCGCTGCTGGTCGTGCAGTCGTGGCTCACGGACTTCGTGCCATCTCCCGAGGACGAGGATGAGGGAACGGATGCGGCAGCGTTTGCAGAAGGCGCACTTTCGTTGATACCTGACTCCATCTTAGTCTCGGAATGTTTTCTTACTTGAGACTCCAATACAAGCGCCCTTGATATCACGTCTATGTGGTGCACTGAACAGAAGACTTCAGCGGTCACGTCCTTCGTTGTCATCTTTTTCCTCTCGCCATCGAGATCCGAGCGGCGAAAAATGGTCATGAGGTCAGTAAACTGAAGTTATTAAATAAAGTATGAGCAGAAGTAGAATCAAAGCCATAAAAAAGGAGAGAAATAAAATAGAAGGGGTTAACAAATTTAGCCGGTGCCCAAGAAGGAAGTTGTGGCTTGGTTTTGACCTTGGTCAAGGCGCGTTGCAGTGAAGAACCATCTTTCGCTCTCTGTCTTGCGCGGTGATCCTTATCTTACTGGGCCTACGCCTAATAAACAATTGTAAGTGCCTAAATAGAAAATAGTACCTGATAAGAATGAAGAAATTTGACATGTTTGATTTGCGAAAAATTTACTAGTGGTGTGCTGGGAAAGCTTTCAAGGGTTTCGGAGCAGAGCCACCTGGAGCGGCTAAAGCCATGCTTCTTATGAATATTTAGGCACATACCAGCGGGAATTAATATTCTTATAATCTGGCTTGTGGTAAATATAAATAGGAGGACAGGAGGAAAGAACTTTTTATTGTCCAACAGTTTCACTCCAAGTATTCACTGTCTGGTTATGACCAATCCCCCTTGTGGGCATGTGGTATTTTGTGAGGCAATCATCATCATCAGAAGGCACCCTGGCCAATCCCCCTCTGCCGGTATGTTCCAATCCAATAGAGGGTAGCAACAACAACAAATGGCATTCTCCCACCTCCGTCGGCACTAGGCCGGGGAGGCAGGAGGCAGGAGACACTGATTTAGATGCTGGCCTTGTGTCCTGGCGGCCTCTCAGCCAGTTGGACATGGCGGAACTGGATCTCAGAGCCCGAACTTCGCAGCAGGGTCTCCCAAGATTCTTATGAATCCATATTTAGCGCCCTGATGGGAGAATTTGGGCATTCTCAGATTATATTTTAGAGACTCTCCCAACTCACAGTGTGTATACTCGTCTGATCTTACCTCCACGAACATTTGGTTCGCCAGGACCAGTTGTGGGCACGTACATGTTTTGAGTAGTCTTCACGAGACTGTCTGCGTGTTATTTAATGACGGGTCTCGTGGATGTATACCAGCTTGCGATGCAATGTGTAATGTTGAGTTATTTCCCCTTATTATGCCATGTGTTCACTGTACCCTTGCCCGAGGAGGTCGTCAAATATGCCCAGTCGTATAAACCTCGAGCTACCTCGTGAGCAGCCTCGTAGCCGGGGTCGGCAACATGTACCGGTGTCCAGATAAGCGTAATTTTTCTCGAAATTTGTCGCTGGTCGACAATCTTCGCCACCGTGGGCGAGATTCCGACATAGGCTGCAGACAGAAATCTTTCGGTGTTTATAGTTTTTCCTTAAAAAGAAATAATAGTACACATAAGAAGACAGCACGAACGGAAAGACTCGGACAAGTGCTCGTCTGTGTCTTCGCGTTCATCCTGTCTTCTTTTGTGCGCTGTTATTTCTTTCTAAGTATAAACCATCAACACGCCCAAACTTATTCCATTTCATAGTTTCATCCACCGCCCGGTCGAATTACATTCTGTTTGACATTAAAAGCGCCACGGTTGCACATAAATGCGCCTCCTTTTGCCACCATCGGTAGCTGTAGTTAAAAGGTCGGTTTACACCCGCCCTGATTAACACATAGGCGTCGCTTTCGTAAAATTTTAAGAATTTTCGACCCCGTCCGGTGAGCTTTATTAGTCGCTTTTCTGATAAGTAGAAGAAAACAGGTTTTCTGAGTGGATCTCTGGAACGTCGCACGAATTAAACCACATTTAAAGGGACGGTGCGCTTACTTTCGTCGACAATATTTTTTTCTGAATGAATCGGAAGCTTATTTCTCAAATAAACGAATGCCTGACTGCGGCGTAGATAGACTCCCGCAGAAGAACACCTAATTTTTAGATGTGGAGCTCTCAATTTCTCGCGGTAGTTGGCAGTTGGCGTCTGCAAGAGCGTTAACATCACAAGCACGACGGTGGCTGCGCCGCCTAGACGACGTGCAATGGCCTTAATGAGCGGGAAATAATCTGAGATGCAGAGGTTTAATAAACCTGTCTACCATAGGTTACATTGATCTAGATTATATAGTTTATTAACTAGAAACAAATTTCAAAGGAATCAAAGAGGGGCATAGAGAGACGACGAGTGTTTTGGAGGCATCAAGGTTTTCGCATTCCTTCAATGCGGGTAGCCGCATTGATTTCTGACATTTTTTGGTAACGCACGCAGTCGACCTGAGGTGACTGATCTGAACGAATGCGAATGCTAGCAAACACACGAACACCGCGCTGAAACCTTTGTTCAGAGTGGAACCACACCTTTATGGCGGCGCTGCTATCGAAGACTCTCTGTAGGGGGTCGACGGGGACATCGGTCATCGGGGTAGGTGGAAGCGAAGAAAGTGTAATAATGGAGGATGAGCCCAGCAAAATGGACTTGAGGATGTTCAGGAAGAAAACTATTAAAAAGAAAGTTAACACCAGTATCAGCTACATAAACATACAAAGGTGTAGAAAGAGAGCGAACTGGTTAGAAATAGAACAGCATTTAAAGGGTGATCAAATACGTGTATACGCTCTCTGCGACATGCATCTCAGCGGTCTACAAGATCTACCGTTTATCGATGGCTATGTCAGGGAAGGGTGTAACAGAACAACTAGGAAGAAGGGGAGGGAAGGCATGCTGATACACCAAGGAACTTATCGGCAAAGAATAAAATCAACTATACAAAGAGCATTTCTAAGCATCAGGGGCAACTAGCGGTAGAAGGAGTTATATGTGAAGAGGGGGAAATGTAGGCAAGAAAACGAGGATCTTATTAAGTGTCTCAATAAAGATGTAAGACAGTTTGGAGACAATGCCGATATCACTCTAATGAGGGAACATGAATGACCAAATCGAGGATCTGGATGCATACTGAGATTGTAACGGGAAGTTAATGCTAGAACTTTGTGAGTGGCGCAACCTATTTATGACAAATAGAGAAACTTAATCTGAGGGACAAATCGCGCGGGAATTCTGGAGCAGGCAGTCCACCATTGACTGTTGCCTAATGTCGCAGGAAATCTATAGCAAGCTGGCAAAAATGGAAACAAACTAGGAGGGGGAGCACAGTTTTTGGAAGTCATCATAAACGTATTACTCTGCAAAAGGGAGACGTCAGCAAAAGACAAATGCTGATGACACAGAACGAATACGGAAAATTTAAGGGTTATTAAATTAATGCGTAGATAGCAGCAGGCGTCGAGGAACAAATCGAGAAACGTTGCATAGAAAAGTGGGACAATAGCCCTGTTTGCATGAACCTGATTGCGTCGGGTCGAGTCGGGGGTCAGGTTGAGCAAGGTCACCCCAACTCGACGGCTGCGTGTTTACATGAACTTGATTTTAACGAGACGAGACCGGTTGAATTGCGGCGACGCCAAGCGTCGAGAAGCGCAGTGCCAGCAAGCAGTGGCAGCCTCCGAGATCACGGCCCGTACCGCAGTCTCGGAGGCACGACTGCGCAAGCGAAAAACAATTTCGCGTTTATTCTCTGCCCTCCCCCTATCCTAACTCTTCGATTCCACAGCGTTTACAAGCACATCGAGGCAGGGTCGAGTTGAGTCAAAATAACCTTCGCGGGAGAGTTGACTGGAGCCGACCACTCGACTCTCAACACTACTCGACGCTCGCTTACATGAACCCAGTAACCAGTTTTGGACCTGATAGCTCGACTATCAGGTAAACGACCCTTATAATCACAACTATCATCAGTCCGGAAATGAAACAAGTAACAGTGGTGTTATGATCGGGCGTCGACCTACAGCCTAAGTGGATTAGCAGGCGGTCTATGCTTGGTCAACGATGAGTCAGGAAAGGCGTCGTCGCGGGGTCGAGTACCGGTATAGCCTTGGCGGCGGTTATGATACTAGAAAGCATCCTTTCTCGTCCCTGCGGGAAGAAAGGGATCCAGCCCCACCTCGCTGGCAGGCCAATTTCGGCGGCGCGCCCACAATTATTCCGGGCTGCGCCGTCCGGATGGCGCCGTAGGAAGCAAACCACATTTCTTCCCTGGATGGAGAACGGGAACGGCGGGCGAAGCAAGCCGTATTTTCCCACTGGTTGCTGCAGACAGAGGAAGACGACTTCAAAAGAAATGGGTGCTCAAAGTTAGTTGAAGTTGAAGCTGAGTTTTATTTTGGCAACGGGACAGGTGTCAGGGAGATTGACGAAAAGGCAAAACATGCCTGGCTAAGCGTCAACCTTCTGTAACACGGGACGCATCATACAGAACTTGGAAATAGAAGAAATAAAATCGAAGTGACAACATATACATACAACTGCATCTACAAACACATTCGTCAGGTTCAGTAGTTATAACTAACAGTAATTAAAGATGTTCAAGGAAGCCTCATTTTTAGGAGCTGTGGGAAGAACATGTGGAATCATCAACGGACAATACATATTTATCACAGACAATAGATATTTATCAAAAAGATTCTTGATCATTTCTGGAGATTTCGTTTAATTTATGATAGGCATATGATTTGAGGAAGATTATTAAGGAGGTCTGCTATCTTATAGGCCAGATTTGGCGCGGCGCAATTAGTACGGATCGTCTCGTGTGTATTTTGTGGAGTCCAATTCATAATGGTCCCCCCCGCACGCACACACATTCGCACACAGCAGACTCAGAAGCTACAGGCAAGCAAACAATGGGACAATACGCACGGTACCGGGGGCAGCGACAAACGTATTTAGAGATGAACATTACGACAACGTCAACACTGGGCACACTGGCCATAGCCATGAGTCTGTGGGCAGCGTTTCTGTAGCCGCACCGGTTTCAGAGGCGTTGATCATTCTCCCGATCGGCCACGCATGGACCGTTATCCTCGGCCGGAACGTTTAATAGAGACAATAAATGAAAAAAAAAAGAATGACTGCTGTAGGATTTTCTTCGCCAAGAAAGACGCCATGAGCCGCTGACGCAAAAAAATAGGGTGCAGGAAAACTTGAGAGTTCACTGTTATGCGCCTCGGTTTATTGCATTCGGTTTCACCGGTTCCTGCAGTCTGATTAGCGTAGTGAGCCCAATCAGCAATGTTCTATATGCGCGGTCGTTGTGAGCACGTGTTTTGATATGACCAATATGTGATATGTGTGAATATATGTGATGTGTGAATTGGAGGAGGATGTCCTCAAAGTAACTGCTCCGGTACTGTCGCCTGGGAAATTGCGGTGAAGGCGAGGCAGTAAGAGAGCGTCCCAGGTCAAACAAAGCGACTTCGCCCGTGCCCTACGATGGACCCGATGGAGAGTAGAAATGCGCGCTCTCTCACTCACACACGCGCACTTATAGACAAGTAGAGGATGTACTCAACGATGCGACGCCAAACGCCAACTCACAGTGCAAGTGCTGGTTCGACGTTCGTTTTGTGCGTCTGCTTCTCCTAGTCATGTCCAGTGCTCATTATCTCTTGATGCACCTTGATCATTCGTGCGCAGTGACCCCAGACACCAACTTTTCTTCATTTCTCGCTTGAAGGACCATAAATTAGCATAAAAAGACAAGGACAACCACGCAGACATACACTAGCCTCTTTCTTTCGGGACTAGGATGATAGCAATAGTTGATAAGCTAAAATATTTGGGCATAACCTTTTCAGCTGATAAGACCTGGACTGGTCACAATGAAACATTATTAGATTACTTCTAATTCATCACACTGCTTTTGCATCTCACAATAATTGCTGCGCGCTTATGCGGGATAAAACTAGTTTTATATATGCGCACATTATTACACGGATGCAACTGAAAACACTGCTGCACATTGTCAATTTGCCGCGACTACAACCAAGTCGCAAATTTTTTACTGACATTAATGCCACGAATATATTTGAATTCCGTTTGGTGCACTCATTGGTTTTTTATGGTGAGAATTGTTAAGCACTTTTAAGTGCTGGTTCCGGCCTAACCGCACAGAGAAGTGATCCTTGAACCGGTGCATTAAACCGATGGCTCATACGACATCGCCGTGTGGGATACATACTGCAACCAGTTGCCTTTCAAGTTACCTTCCTGCTAAATAAATACAAAAAGAATGTGTTGATTACTTTACTTTTACGCGAAGACAGACTGCGAGCTTTTTTTTTATAAATTTGCGATATTGCCTTGTAATTGTCATATGCAAGGTCCAGTTCTTTCCAGCTATATTGTTATATAGCTGCTTTTAATGCTGAACAGACGCCTTGAAACATAAGCTGCTTGTTTATGCCTGGGCATTGTTGCTATGTAAACTTTCATTGGCTGTGGAACTTGTGGGTTACCACCCTCGCCAAAAGCAGTACGCGACTGCTACATTGCTGGGGTGCCCCGAACCTGGAGTTGGGAATAAAAATTTGTTGATTGAATGCTTGCTTGATTAATTGATTAATTAACTGGTGTCTGCCGCGGCTAAGTAAAGCATTCGGGTGATAGGTATTCCAATAGCAGTCACCTTATAGTATGAATTTATCAGCTTGCTTCATTAAGACCCAAGCTCTCAGCAATTAAAAATGACGCTTGCCCTCTCTTCCCTCAAGTGATACTGTCCGACTTCTAAAGAAAACATGTTTGGTCTGCGCCCCGCCCGAAAAATCTTCACCCATCGACAGCCGGTTTGTTTACTTCTGGCGGCCGCACTCGCTTACCCACCCGTCATCGCAATCGCTTGTATACCTTTCACCGCTATCACTATGAGCGCATCATGAACTCCGATCTCAAACCGCGTGCCCTGCAAGGGACAACTGCTGTGTTCTTCGAAAACTACAAACATGCCCTGCGTAGAAACGCGCGTCTGAAAGCCGGCGATGGCAGTGATGACTCGTTGGCTCATAGGACTCTCCCGTCGCACGGGAGGTGTAGCCGTGACGTCATGCCCGTGGTTTAGCCGTGACGTGATGCTTGCACGGAATGGAAGCGCCGGGCTCTCTGTCACTCACCATGACATCCCCGGACTCGTGTTTTATATATTTGTGAAAAATAATTCCAAAAACCGTCACTACGTAGGTGATCAATCAACTTGAAGATTAAACAAAGTACGGATTTTGAAATTTATTTACAAAATTCTGGTTACGTTTGAAAGACTCATATCTCGTGTGAATGATCAAAAGTATTCGTTATACGCACTGAACACATTTACGGAAAAGCTTGAGAACCGTTTCAGAGTCCTTTTAAGTCCCCCCAGCCTACGCGACCGGCGCAGATGTTTCTGACTTTCCGGACATTGCATCCGGCTATTCACAGGCTGGTACAACAGGCGGTACAAAGGTAGTACAACGCTTGATATCACGTTACCTGGGAACAAGAGAGGTATGCTGGGGCCAGCGCTTTACAGCCATATGTGAGGTCAGATTCCGCGGCCTCGGCCTCCAGTAAGAATATGCGTCACCAGTGGCCGCTACAGCTTTCTGTTGCGAGATTTTTCTCAACATGGTGAAAACTGTAGTGTGTAAAGAAAACAGAGTACAAGTTGAAGTTGATCTGTATCGGTGTGTTGCCGCACTTTAACGGCCAAGACTCCTCTAAATACACAAAAACGCGTTTTTTTGTTATGGGGATCGATGAACATACCCGAAAAAAAAACCATCACTAAGGAAAAAATTTTTAGACTGTCAACAGACTGTCCAGTCTTTTGTGATCAAGTCTAGAGAGTTCCTATAAACAAATCTTATAGACTAGCCTTTAGAGAATGGGAATACTATACGCCGTTTATAGGCTATCTATATATTTATGGCTACACACCTTTGTAGATTTTTGCCTGCAGACAGTAATCAACTTTGTAAAGCCAAAAAAGTTTATAGGAAGGCAACAGAGTCTGTGAAAAGTCTATGGGAAATCTATAGACCATATATATTAGAGATATAACAAGGTTCGCCAAGCGCAAAATTGATGCGGTTGACGTTACAGTCCCTATCTGAACAAGGATGGAGGCGAGAGGGAAACAAGAAACTCTTTTTTTCCGAGGCCCAGAACATCCCATCATGAGACTTCAACTCGCTCAGATTGATGCCGAAGCCTCGACAATGTTGCTGAAAAGACATGCTCTGGAACGGCTCACCAGAACGAATTCAGGCACATGGTCCTCTACAGCATCGAAATGCCTTCGTGTCTGCATGCTTGGAAAAAAAAGATATTGAAAAAAAATCTATTCACCAGTAACGAAAAGGAGCACCCTTGGAGTACAGTCTGCAGCTAGTATTTTCTATGCTACCGAAGCCATACAAAAAGACACATAAATATAAAAATACCACAAATTAACTCGAATATAACAGTACAAGTGCAATCAGACCATGTTTGGAAAGCGGCTGCAAAACAAGCATGAAATTGAATCACACTACAAAAGGAAAAATGTGTTAATAATGAATTTATTTAAATATGTTTCGAGCAGGTTGTTTTCAAACGCAGCAAGCAATTTGTGGAGCATGCAGCACAACATACGGATTTTGCATGGTCGCACTGGCATTTCTAATTCGCGTGCAATAGGGTTCATGAAATATGGCCCCCTGCATGGAGCTAACTGAGCGCTTACGAAGACGTTCGATGATTACAACGAGAAATTAGATGGAGCAGGGCAACGCACCCTCGAGCTGGCGCTGCCGGTTAGGCCGGACGCGGACAGTCTATCCCGCTCGGCCGCTGCTGTCAAGGTCGTTCACTTCCTCAGGTAGCGACCGGCTCCTATTGCATCTGTGCGAAGGGCATTCGGTGCCGTGCCTAAGTTCAGGAGGCCCAACTGAGCCTCTGAAGAAACCGGTTTATAAGAAAAAAAGCAGAGTGGCGCAGTGGAAGCGTGCTGGGCCTATAACCCAGAGGTCCGTTGTTAGAAACCACGCTCTGCTATTGTTTTGGTTTTTTTCTTCTATCCTCTTTTTTCAACAGTAGGATTCAATCTGTACTACAATTTGCATTCTAATATAGGGTACGTTGCAGTGCAGCGCAATCAGCAGAGTGGCGCAGTGGAAGCGTGCTGGGCCCATAACCCAGAGGTCCGTGGTTAGAAACCACACTCTGCTATTGTTTTGGTTTTTTTCTTCTATCCTCTTTTTTCAACAGTTGGATTGAATCTGTACTACAATTTGCATTCTAATATAGGGTACGTTGCTGTGCAGTGCAATCAGCAGAGTGGCGCAGTGGAAGCGTGCTGGGCCCATAACCCAGAGGTCCGTGGATCGAAACCACGCTCTGCTATTGTTTTGGTTTTTTTCTTCTATCCTCTTTTTTCAACAGTAGGATTGAATCTGTACTACAATTTGCATTCTAATATAGGGTACGTTGCAGTGCAGTGCAATCAGCAGAGTGGCGCAGTGGAAGCGTGCTGGGCCCATAACCCAGAGGTCCGTGGATCGAAACCACGCTCTGCTATTGTTTTGGTTTTTTCCTTGTATCCTCTTTTTTCAACAGTAGGATTGAATCTGTACTACAATTTGCATTCTAATATAGGGTACGTTGCAGTGCAGCGCAATCAGCAGAGTGGCGCAGTGGAAGGGCGTATTCCACTTCCGGCCACCGAGCGTGACGGACGTGTTATCATGAGCTCCGTCGGAGCGGTTTCAGCGACCCAGTCGGGCCGCGGTAACATTTTTTTTGCGGCTACTGCCGATGATTACCAGGTTATTCTGCCCAATCTGCCATCCGGACGCATCGTCGCCAACACCGTTTTCATGCACGACGATCCAAGAGCCCGGCCGTATCGTGTTGAAGACTACCGGGACACTTTGGCCAACCTTGGTGCGCTTCCCGACGTTGTGGCGTTGGGGGCGTATCAAATGAACCACGTGTGGGCTGTGACAATGACAACTGCTGATGCTGCTCAGAAGCTGCTTTTGGCCGTCGACGTGAAGGTAAAGGATCGCCCATGTTTGCTCATTGATCCGAATAACCGAGAGGTTCGCGTAAAGCTGCACTGGTTGCTGCATTGCGTTACCGACGAAGACGTTCGCGTGGCACTGTCGCCCTACGGGAAGGTGTTGGAAGTGACCCGGGAGAAGTGGCGGGCGCTCGGTGTCACTGAAAAAGGGTCGACGACTCGTACAGTTGGACTAAAATTGCATGCCGACGTCAAAATAGACGATATTCCGCATCAGCTCAAGATAGCCGAAGAGCTAACTCTTGTGGTTGTGCCGGGCCGCGCTCCTCTGTGTCTGCGCTGCAAGAGCACCGGGCACATACGTCGCGAGTGCAAAGTGCCGCGCTGTAGTCGTTGTCGTCGTTTCGGCCACGTCGATGCTGACTGCGCAAAGACGTACGCCAGCGTAGCCGGACCAGTGCAGGCAAACGACATATCGGACCACCTGATGGACGAGGAAGACTCGGAGGAAACAGCAAGGACGAGCCGTAACCTGTTTACGCAAGGTGCATCGTCGAATTTTCAAGGGGAACAACTAATTGACGGCGGAGATAAACCCGCAGACAAGCGGCGACATGACGACGCAGAAGGCGGGAACGAGAAGGATGAGGCAAGCACTACGGGCCACCCCTCTCCCGGAGGAGGCGAGAAACCACCCACCGAGCCGGCACCAGTCACCGTGATGGACAGCGACAGTATTAGTGCCGCTGCAAAGCGACCTCACGACGCAGGCGAAAATGGGAAGGAGCTTAGTGTCGTTGCTGCAGACGAGCCGCCAGCCAAGACGACTGTTGGACGGCGTCCTTCATTTCGACCGCTGCCGAACACTTCGGCGGCGCGCAAGACGGCGGAAACGCCGCCTATGCCGCCGTGAGGACCGCCCTGTGCTAGCACACTCCGGATCAAACCGCAGTTGTGAGGTAAGCGCCATGCCCCCGGTTTTCTTTCCCGCCTTGCTGTAATGAGTATGGATAAGTCCATTCACGTGGCAACATTAAATGTCCGAGGGCTTGCCTCAAGGAGGAAGCAGAGTCAACTGTACCGCCTGTTAAGCGACTTTGACCTTGACATTCTAGCAGTGCAGGAGACGAAAGTCGAGGGCGACGTGGAAACCGGGGGCATGGTGCAGCAATTCGTAGCGCGATACTGTGCTATTGTGAGCCATTCCGTGGGATATTCTTCAGGCTGCGCATTGTTGGTCCGACATAGTCTAGGAGCTAAAATAGAAGCCGTTACGTCATGCACGTCAGGACGGTTTATTGTATGTGATTTCTTGTTGTCGTCCTTGGAGTGGCGTGTAATCTGTTTGTATGCGCCGACTGTTGCCGGGGAAAGGTGCAGGTTTTTTGAACAGCTAAAACAGTATACCCAGTGTAATAGGTTGGTCATTCTTATTGGCGATTTCAACTGCGTTCTTTCATCCCGGGACAAAACTAGCACCCGACCGTACAAGGATGCAAGCACGACTGCCCTAAATGAAATAATAGGGAACAGTAGTTTGGCGGATGTGGCTGAATGCCTTGGTGGTGGAAGAAATACGCAGTACACCCATTTTCAGGCTTCGAGCCACGCTCGTTTGGATAGAGCATACGTAAGCCTTGATTTGGTACCCTTTTGCAGGGAGTACCGAGTGAGCGCTGTTTCATTTACTGATCACTGCTTAGTCAGTTTTCTAGTAGCAAGCACGAAAGAAAGGAAAAGAAGCTTCGAGTGGCAGTTATGGAAATTGAATTCAAAATTACTGGATGATGAAATTTTTATGGCAGACGTGACGACGCAAGTTGATGCAATGAAACATATGGGTAATACGACGTACAGAGAAAAATGGGAGAACTTCAAGCAGACAGTTAAAATGAAAGCATTGGAGCGGGCGAGCGCTATACGCAGACAAAAGGGGGCAGAGGAAAAAACGATGCGCAGAAACTTGGAAAAATTGATCAGTGAAGAGTGTAGTAGACCCGGCATGCTCATGGACGATATTCGCGCACTAAAGCATAAAATAGAACAGTTCGACATCGAAAGATACCACGGTGCTCTGGTGCGAGCGAGAGCTGAAAAGCTGATAGCGGGGGAAGTTCCATCAAAAAGAGCGTTGGGCGCAGAAAAGTGGCACGCGCGGCGCAATCAGATAGTGGAAATTGAAGTTGGTGGAAAAGTTAGTGACACAGCAGAAGATATTGAGCGCGCTTTCTTCGAGCACTACAGTGGGTTATTTGCCAACTGCTCAGTTGACATTGATCGTTTCAAGAAGGACTTCCTTTTGTTGATGCCCAGTCTAGACGACAGTACGAAGGATCTATTGGAGGCAGCTATCTCAGTAGAGGAGGTGAAAAACGCTATTGCAAGCTTGCAGCCGGGTAGTCTCCGGGCCCGGATGGTCTCACCTCAGCCTTTTATAAACGTCTAAAAGGAACAATTTCACCAGTTTTAGCTGCTGTCTATAATGAGGCATTCGATCTCAATGTACTGCCGCCTTCCTTCACATCCTCCCACACTGTTCTTATACCGAAATCAGAAGACCCCTCTGTACTGCGCAGAGTAACTTCTTACCGTCCAATTTGCCTCACAAATGGAGACTATAAGATAATGATGAAAATTTTGGCTAAGCGATTGCAGACAGTCATTACTGACCTGGTGGGGCCGCATCAAACGTGCGGTATTAAAGGACGATCTATTTTCTCAAATATACATGTAGCGCGTAGTATCCTTGAGTGCTGCGACGCAATGGGCACACAAGTGGCAATGATCCAAATTGATCTGGAGAAAGCTTTCGATAGGGTGCCTCATGAAATTCTTCTGTGCATTCTAGATCATGTGAATGTGGGTAGAATTATTCGAGGCGGGGTCGCCATGGCGTACCAGGATTGCACGACAAGTCTAATTGTCAACAAGGTTGTGGGTACACGCATTCCAGTCAAACGCTCGGTGCGCCAGGGTTGCCCTCTTTCGCCACTGTTGTTTTGTTTGTATATAGAGTCATTTTGTTTGAGCGTGATACAGAGCGATTGTATGCGCGGTTTTAAACTACATCAGTTAGAAGTCTGACTGTTGGCTTATGCGGATGATATAGCCATGTTTTGTAATGATTACGACAGTGTAACACAGGCTGTTAAGTGTGTTAAAAGTTTTTGTGCGGCCAGTGGCAGCGCGGTAAACTGGAGTAAGTGCCTGGGATTCTGGCACGGGGATTGGCCGGAGGCCCCAGACACATTTGCCAACATGAGTTTTACTACGACTCCTGTTAAATACTTGGGAGTTCCTCTTGAGTGTTACAAAGACAGCGAGGCCTACTGGAGGAGTGAAGTGGAAAAAATGAGGGAAAGAGTGAATAAATGGAATGGATGGAATTGGTCAATGTTCTCGAGAGCCACAATTTGCAACATATTTTTAGTGAGCAAACTTTGGTATGTCCTTCAAGTCTTGCATTGCTCCAGGGTTCATATCCAAAAATTTCATCGTGTGTTTGCAGTGTTCGTGTGGGCATCTTCCTGGGAAAGATCAAGCCGCACCAATTTATTTCTACGAGTTCGAAATGGAGGACTCAGTTTGTCACATTTGTTTTTGAGACAGGTTGTCAATCGGTATTTATT
The DNA here is from genome assembly GCF_052857255.1 of Amblyomma americanum. Taxonomy (NCBI): domain Eukaryota; kingdom Metazoa; phylum Arthropoda; class Arachnida; order Ixodida; family Ixodidae; genus Amblyomma; species Amblyomma americanum. The sequence continues at coordinate 107,838,207 of NC_135499.1, forward strand.
TCTTCGGGACGTTAAGCACCCGTTTCTACACACTGTCTGTCAACTTCGCCTGGGGAAGCACTTGCTTAATATGGTTGTCTCTGCTGGCAGTATGCCCGGTGGAGTGCATGGTTTTCTACGCGAAGTTGTGGTTTCATGTAGGTTTTTGATGGCGCGGTTTTCACTCCAATACCTGAGTGAAGTCAACCGGAAAAAACTGTATAAAGACCTCTGTAGTGTGGTTCTCCCAGTGCCTTTATATCGGTCCCTTTACAGGGAAGGTATAGGTAATAAGGTACTAAAGCGTGTTAAGGCAATGTTAGTCCCGTCTGGTGTTAAGACTTTCTTTTTCAAATTACACACTGGAACTCTGACTGTCAAACCGTGGATGGCTGAAAAAGGTTTTTTTGTTCCCTGGGGTACTCACTGTATAATATGCAGAAAGGAGGAGACAATTGAGCATGTGTTCCTTGAATGCTGGGATGCTGTGTTCCTTTGGGATGTGCTTCAGCGCACAATCAAAAAAGAATTTCCGCTTGATGGGTACGGAATTCGCTACTTGCCAATTGAAAGTGATGATGGTACCCCATTTGATTTGATCATGCTACTTGCCCTACACAGCATTTGGAAATGCAGAATGGCAGTAAGGCACGCCGATCTCGATGCAAGACCGGCACGTCAATATTTCAAAGAAAGCATAAGAAACTTTGTTCAGGAGAAAAAGATGCTGGAATGTAGTCCAGAGTGGCTGTCACGTGTTGAGTTATTATTGGCGATGAAGGAATTTTAGCATGAACGTGACCGCACAAGCTGAGCGGCCGTTGTTTTAACAAAGATGTTGATTGTGTTTTAGTGCTTATGTATGAATATGTGCTTTCTTTTCATGTGGGTCAAAATACCGGCAATAAAGAAAAAAAAAAGCAGAGTGGCGCAGTGGAAGCGTGCTGGGCCCATAACCCAGAGGTCCGTGGATCGAAACCACGCTCTGCTATTGTTTTGGTTTTTTTCTTCTATCCTCTTTTTTCAACAGTAGGATTGAATCTGTACTACAATTTGCATTCTAATATAGGGTACGTTGCTGTGCAGTGCAATCAGCAGAGTGGCGCAGTGGAAGCGTGCTGGGCCCATAACCCAGAGGTCCGTGGTTAGAAACCACGCTCTGCTATTGTTTTGGTTTTTTCCTTGTATCCTCTTTTTTCAACAGTTGGATTGAATCTGTACTACAATTTGCATTCTAATATAGGGTACGTTGCTGTGCAGTGCAATCAGCAGAGTGGCGCAGTGGAAGCGTGCTGGGCCCATAACCCAGAGGTCCGTGGTTAGAAACCACGCTCTGCTATTGTTTTGGTTTTTTCCTTGTATCCTCTTTTTTCAACAGTTGGATTGAATCTGTACTACAATTTGCATTCTAATATAGGGTACGTTGCTGTGCAGTGCAATCAGCAGAGTGGCGCAGTGGAAGCGTGCTGGGCCCATAACCCAGAGGTCCGTGGTTAGAAACCACGCTCTGCTATTTTTTAGGTTTTTTCCTTGTATCCTCTTTTTTCAACAGTAGGATTGAATCTGTACTACAATTTGCATTCTAATATAGGGTACGTTGCTGTGCAGTGCAATCAGCAGAGTGGCGCAGTGGAAGCGTGCTGGGCCCATAACCCAGAGGTCCGTGGATCGAAACCACGCTCTGCTATTGTTTTGGTTTTTTTCTTCTATCCTCTTTTTTCAACAGTAGGATTGAATCTGTACTACAATTTGCATTCTAATATAGGGTACGTTGCTGTGCAGTGCAATCAGCAGAGTGGCGCAGTGGAAGCGTGCTGGGCCCATAACCCAGAGGTCCGTGGTTAGAAACCACGCTCTGCTATTGTTTTGGTTTTTTCCTTGTATCCTCTTTTTTCAACAGTTGGATTGAATCTGTACTACAATTTGCATTCTAATATAGGGTACGTTGCTGTGCAGTGCAATCAGCAGAGTGGCGCAGTGGAAGCGTGCTGGGCCCATAACCCAGAGGTCCGTGGTTAGAAACCACGCTCTGCTATTGTTTTGGTTTTTTCCTTGTATCCTCTTTTTTCAACAGTAGGATTGAATCTGTACTACAATTTGCATTCTAATATAGGGTACGTTGCTGTGCAGTGCAATCAGCAGAGTGGCGCAGTGGAAGCGTGCTGGGCCCATAACCCAGAGGTCCGTGGTTAGAAACCACGCTCTGCTATTGTTTTGGTTTTTTCCTTGTATCCTCTTTTTTCAACAGTAGGATTGAATCTGTACTACAATTTGCATTCTAATATAGGGTACGTTGCTGTGCAGTGCAATCAGCAGAGTGGCGCAGTGGAAGCGTGCTGGGCCCATAACCCAGAGGTCCGTGGTTAGAAACCACGCTCTGCTATTGTTTTGGTTTTTTCCTTGTATCCTCTTTTTTCAACAGTTGGATTGAATCTGTACTACAATTTGCATTCTAATATAGGGTACGTTGCTGTGCAGTGCAATCAGCAGAGTGGCGCAGTGGAAGCGTGCTGGGCCCATAACCCAGAGGTCCGTGGATAGAAACCACGCTCTGCTATTGTTTTGGTTTTTTCCTTGTATCCTCTTTTTTCAACAGTTGGATTGAATCTGTACTACAATTTGCATTCTAATATAGGGTACGTTGCTGTGCAGTGCAATCAGCAGAGTGGCGCAGTGGAAGCGTGCTGGGCCCATAACCCAGAGGTCCGTGGTTAGAAACCACGCTCTGCTATTGTTTTGGTTTTTTCCTTGTATCCTCTTTTTTCAACAGTTGGATTGAATCTGTACTACAATTTGCATTCTAATATAGGGTACGTTGCTGTGCAGTGCAATCAGCAGAGTGGCGCAGTGGAAGCGTGCTGGGCCCATAACCCAGAGGTCCGTGGATAGAAACCACGCTCTGCTATTGTTTTGGTTTTTTCCTTGTATCCTCTTTTTTCAACAGTTGGATTGAATCTGTACTACAATTTGCATTCTAATATAGGGTACGTTGCTGTGCAGTGCAATCAGCAGAGTGGCGCAGTGGAAGCGTGCTGGGCCCATAACCCAGAGGTCCGTGGATAGAAACCACGCTCTGCTATTGTTTTGGTTTTTTCCTTGTATCCTCTTTTTTCAACAGTTGGATTGAATCTGTACTACAATTTGCATTCTAATATAGGGTACGTTGCTGTGCAGTGCAATCAGCAGAGTGGCGCAGTGGAAGCGTGCTGGGCCCATAACCCAGAGGTCCGTGGTTAGAAACCACGCTCTGCTATTGTTTTGGTTTTTTCCTTGTATCCTCTTTTTTCAACAGTTGGATTGAATCTGTACTACAATTTGCATTCTAATATAGGGTACGTTGCTGTGCAGTGCAATCAGCAGAGTGGCGCAGTGGAAGCGTGCTGGGCCCATAACCCAGAGGTCCGTGGATAGAAACCACGCTCTGCTATTGTTTTGGTTTTTTCCTTGTATCCTCTTTTTTTCAACAGTTGGATTGAATCTGTACTACAATTTGCATTCTAATATAGGGTACGTTGCTGTGCAGTGCAATCAGCAGAGTGGCGCAGTGGAAGCGTGCTGGGCCCATAACCCAGAGGTCCGTGGATAGAAACCACGCTCTCCTATTGTTTTGGTGTTTTCCTTGTATCCTCTTTTTTCAACAGTTGGATTGAATCTGTACTACAATTTGCATTCTAATATAGGGTACGTTGCTGTGCAGTGCAATCAGCAGAGTGGCGCAGTGGAAGCGTGCTGGGCCCATAACCCAGAGGTCCGTGGTTAGAAACCACGCTCTCCTATTGTTTTGGTTTTTTCCTTGTATCCTCTTTTTTCAACAGTTGGATTGAATCTGTACTACAATTTGCATTCTAATATAGGGTACGTTGCTGTGCAGTGCAATCAGCAGAGTGGCGCAGTGGAAGCGTGCTGGGCCCATAACCCAGAGGTCCGTGGTTAGAAACCACGCTCTGCTATTGTTTTGGTTTTTTCCTTGTATCCTCTTTTTTCAACAGTTGGATTGAATCTGTACTACAGTTTGCATTCTAATATAGGGTACGTTGCTGTGCAGTGCAATCAGCAGAGTGGCGCAGTGGAAGCGTGCTGGGCCCATAACCCAGAGGTCCGTGGATAGAAACCACGCTCTCCTATTGTTTTGGTTTTTTCCTTGTATCCTCTTTTTTCAACAGTTGGATTGAATCTGTACTACAATTTGCATTCTAATATAGGGTACGTTGCTGTGCAGTGCAATCAGCAGAGTGGCGCAGTGGAAGCGTGCTGGGCCCATAACCCAGAGGTCCGTGGATAGAAACCACGCTCTCCTATTGTTTTGGTTTTTTCCTTGTATCCTCTTTTTTCAACAGTTGGATTGAATCTGTACTACAATTTGCATTCTAATATAGGGTACGTTGCTGTGCAGTGCAATCAGCAGAGTGGCGCAGTGTCAAGTGGTAGCTCTTTCTTTATTGTCCTTTGTAACACATCCCAAAAATAAACCCCTTCCCAGCAATGCAAAAAAACATGGTCTATTGTTTCGGGCTGTTTACAAATTAAGCAGTTCGATCCCCACGGCAAAAAGAAATCCTTTCCTTCCAAAAACTTTTTAACTGGGAGTGTCCCGGTGTGTAATTTAAAAAAGAAGGTCTTTACTCCTGGTGGCACCTGCATTTTCTTTACCCTTTTTAAAACATCAGCTCCAGGACCTCCACTGTACAAGGCCCTGTACATAGGCTCTGGGAAAACAATATCACAAAGATCATGGTACAATTCGTTATTTAAGCACAGACAATGAGGATGGGGTACCATTTGATCTCATAATGCTCTTGGGCCTCCACAGTATATGGCGCTCCAGAATGGCAGGCTATTATTGTGACAAAGACGCACGACCTGCCCGCATTTATTTTCGGGAAAGAATGGACTGCTTTCTGGCCATTCAGAAAGCAACTGCGGAGCCTCCCGAGTGGCTCTCGAGGCTAGAGCCGCTCTGTATGCTTCGTGAATTTTAGTATGACGAAGCCAGACTCATGATGGCTGACCACGACAGTGTCGTATGTACATAGCGTTTTGTGTGTTTTTTGTTGAGTGTTTTTTGTGTAAATGTTATGTGTCGCAGCCAGGCAATAAAGAAAAAAAAAGCAGAGTGGCGCAGTGGAAGCGTGCTGGGCCCATAACCCAGAGGTCCGTGGATCGAAACCACGCTCTGCTATTGTTTTGGTTTTTTCCTTGTATCCTCTTTTTTCAACAGTTGGATTGAATCTGTACTACAATTTGCATTCTAATATAGGGTACGTTGCTGTGCAGTGCAATCAGCAGAGTGGCGCAGTGGAAGCGTGCTGGGCCCATAACCCAGAGGTCCGTGGTTAGAAACCACGCTCTGCTATTGTTTTGGTTTTTTCCTTGTATCCTCTTTTTTCAACAGTAGGATTGAATCTGTACTACAATTTGCATTCTAATATAGGGTACGTTGCAGTGCAGTGCAATCAGCAGAGTGGCGCAGTGGAAGCGTGCTGGGCCCATAACCCAGAGGTCCGTGGATAGAAACCACGCTCTGCTATTGTTTTGGTTTTTTCCTTATATCCTCTTTTTTCAACAGTAGGATTGAATCTGTACTACAATTTGCATTCTAATATAGGGTTCGTTGCAGTGCAGTGCAATCAGCAGAGTGGCGCAGTGGAAGCGTGCTGGGCCCATAACCCAGAGGTCCGTGGATAGAAACCACGCTCTGCTATTGTTTTGGTTTTTTCCTTGTATCCTCTTTTTTCAACAGTAGGATTGAATCTGTACTACAATTTGCATTCTAATATAGGGTACGTTGCAGTGCAGTGCAATCAGCAGAGTGGCGCAGTGGAAGCGTGCTGGGCCCATAACCCAGAGGTCCGTGGATAGAAACCACGCTCTGCTATTGTTTTGGTTTTTTCCTTGTATCCTCTTTTTTCAACAGTAGGATTGAATCTGTACTACAATTTGCATTCTAATATAGGGTACGTTGCTGTGCAGTGCAATCAGCAGAGTGGCGCAGTGGAAGCGTGCTGGGCCCATAACCCAGAGGTCCGTGGTTAGAAACCACGCACTGCTATTGTTTTGGTTTTTTCCTTGTATCCTCTTTTTTCAACAGTTGGATTGAATCTGTACTACAATTTGCATTCTAATATAGGGTACGTTGCTGTGCAGTGCAATCAGCAGAGTGGCGCAGTGGAAGCGTGCTGGGCCCATAACCCAGAGGTCCGTGGTTAGAAACCACGCTCTGCTATTGTTTTGGTTTTTTCCTTGTATCCTCTTTTTTCAACAGTAGGATTGAATCTGTACTACAATTTGCATTCTAATATAGGGTACGTTGCTGTGCAGTGCAATCAGCAGAGTGGCGCAGTGGAAGCGTGCTGGGCCCATAACCCAGAGGTCTGTGGTTAGAAACCACGCTCTGCTATTGTTTTGGTTTTTTCCTTGTATCCTCTTTTTTCAACAGTAGGATTGAATCTGTACTACAATTTGCATTCTAATATAGGGTACGTTGCTGTGCAGTGCAATCAGCAGAGTGGCGCAGTGGAAGCGTGCTGGGCCCATAACCCAGAGGTCCGTGGTTAGAAACCACGCTCTGCTATTGTTTTGGTTTTTTCTTCTATCCTCTTTTTTCAACAGTAGGATTCAATCTGTACTACAATTTGCATTCTAATATAGGGTACGTTGCAGTGCAGCGCAATCAGCAGAGTGGCGCAGTGGAAGCGTGCTGGGCCCATAACCCAGAGGTCCGTGGTTAGAAACCACGCTCTGCTATTGTTTTGGTTTTTTTCTTCTATCCTCTTTTTTCAACAGTAGGATTCAATCTGTACTACAATTTGCATTCTAATATAGGGTACGTTGCAGTGCAGCGCAATCAGCAGAGTGGCGCAGTGGAAGCGTGCTGGGCCCATAACCCAGAGGTCCGTGGTTAGAAACCACGCTCTGCTATTGTTTTGGTTTTTTCCTTGTATCCTCTTTTTTCAACAGTAGGATTGAATCTGTACTACAATTTGCATTCTAATATAGGGTACGTCGCGGTGCAGCGCAATCAGCAGAGTGGCGCACCAGCTGCCTTAAAAAGAGGTGCCCTAGCCCCAACCCCCCGTCTTTTACCCGCCGGAACAGGTTTTTTCGCGACGTCTCAGACCCGTTCTTGCGCACCGTGTGCCAGGTGAGGCTGCGGCGATTGCTGCCCGAGTTTGTTGTTACCACAGAAGAGCTCTCGGGTGGAATTTTTGGTTACTACAAAGAGATTGTAGCAAGTGTTAGGTTTCTTTCAGCACGTTTTTCTAGCGATTATTTGTATAAAACTAAAAGAAAGAAGTTGTACCATGATCTTTGTGATATTGTTTTCCCAGAGCCTATGTACAGGGCCTTGTACAGTTGAGGTCCTGGAGCTGATGTTTTAAAAAGGGTAAAGAAAATGCAGGTGCCACCAGGAGTAAAGACCTTCTTTTTTAAATTACACACCGGGACACTCCCAGTTAAAAAGTTTATGGAAGGAAAGGATTTCTTTTTACCGTGGGGATCGAACTGCTTAATTTGTAAACAGCCCGAAACAATAGACCATGTTTTTTTGCATTGCTGGGAAGGGGTTTATTTTTGGGATGTGTTACAAAGGACAATAAGGAAAGAGCTACCACTTGACGCGCAGGGAATTCGTTATTTAAACACAGACAATGAGGATGGGGTACCATTTGATCTCATAATGCTCTTGGGCCTCCACAGTATATGGCGCTCCAGAATGGCAGGCTATTATTGAGACAAAGACGCACGACCTGCCCGAATTTATTTTCGGGAAAGAATGGACTGCTTTCTGGCCATCCAGAAAGCAGCTGCGGAGCCTCCCGAGTGGCTCTCGAGGCTAGAGCCGCTCTGTATGCTTCGTGAATTTTAGTATGACGAAGCCAGACTCATGATGGCTGACCACGACAGTGTCGTATGTACATAGCGTTGTGTGTGTTTTTTGTTGAGTGTTTTTGTGTAAATGTAATGTGTCACAGCCAGGCAATAAAGAAAAAAAAGCAGAGTGGCGCAGTGGAAGCGTGCTGGGCCCATAACCCAGAGGTCCGTGGATCGAAACCACGCTCTGCTATTGTTTTGGTTTTTTTCTTCTATCCTCTTTTTTCAACAGTAGGATTGAATCTGTACTACAATTTGTATTCTAATATAGGGTACGTTGCAGTGCAGCGCAATCAGCAGAGTGGCGCAGTGGAAGCGTGCTGGGCCCATAACCCAGAGGTCCGTGGTTAGAAACCACGCTCTGCTATTGTTTTGGTTTTTTCCTTGTATCCGCTTTTTTTAACAGAAGGATTGAATCTGTTTTTTTTTCTTTATTGTCGGTATTTTGACCCACATGAAAAGAAAGCACATATTCATACATAAGCACTAAAACACAATCAACATCTTTGTTAAAACAACGGCCGCTTTGAATCTGTACTACAATTTGCATTCTAATATAGGGTACGTGCAGTGCAGCGCAATCAGCAGAGTGGCGCAGTGGAAGCGTGCTGGGCCCATAACCCAGAGGTCCGTTGATCGAAACCACGCTCTGCTATTGTTTCGGTTTTTTTCTTCTATCCTCTTTTTTCAACAGTAGGATTCAATCTGTACTACAATTTGCATTCTAATATAGGGTACGTTGCAGTGCAGCGCAATCAGCAGAGTGGCGCAGTGGAAGCGTGCTGGGCCCATAACCCAGAGGTCCGTGGTTAGAAACCACGCTCTGCTATTGTTTTGGTTTTTTCCTTGTATCCTCTTTTTTCAACAGTAGGATTGAATCTGTACTACAATTTGCATTCTAATATAGGGTACGTTGCAGTGCAGCGCAATCAGCAGAGTGGCGCAGTGGAAGCGTGCTGGGCCCATAACCCAGAGGTCCGTGTTTAGAAACCACGCTCTGCTATTGTTTTGGTTTTTTCCTTGTATCCTCTTTTTTCAACAGTAGGATTGAATCTGTACTACAATTTGCATTCTAATATAGGGTACGTTGCTGTGCAGTGCAATCAGCAGAGTGGCGCAGTGGAAGCGTGCTGGGCCCATAACCCAGAGGTCCGTGGTTAGAAACCACGCTCTGTTATTGTTTTTTTTTTTCCTTGTATCCTCTTTTTTCAACAGTAGGATTGAATCTGTACTACAATTTGCATTCTAATATAGGGTACGTTGCTGTGCAGCGCAATCAGCAGAGTGGCGCAGTGGAAGCGTGCTGGGCCCATAACCCAGAGGTCCGTGGTTAGAAACCACGCTCTGCTATTGTTTTGGTTTTTTCCTTGTATCCTCTTTTTTCAACAGTAGGATTGAATCTGTACTACAATTTGCATTCTAATATAGGGTACGTTGCAGTGCAGCGCAATCAGCAGAGTGGCGCAGTGGAAGCGTGCTGGGCCCATAACCCAGAGGTCCGTTGATCGAAACCACGCTCTGCTATTGTTTCGGTTTTTTTCTTCTATCCTCTTTTTTCAACAGTAGGATTCAATCTGTACTACAATTTGCATTCTAATATAGGGTACGTTGCAGTGCAGCGCAATCAGCAGAGTGGCGCAGTGGAAGCGTGCTGGGCCCATAACCCAGAGGTCCGTGGTTAGAAACCACGCTCTGCTATTGTTTTGGTTTTTTCCTTGTATACTCTTTTTTCAACAGTAGGATTGAATCTGTACTACAATTTGCATTCTAATATAGGGTACGTTGCTGTGCAGCGCAATCAGCAGAGTGGCGCAGTGGAAGCGTGCTGGGCCCATAACCCAGAGGTCCGTGGTTAGAAACCACGCTCTGCTATTGTTTTGGTTTTTTCCTTGTATCCTCTTTTTTCAACAGTAGGATTGAATCTGTACTACAATTTGCATTCTAATATAGGGTACGTTGCAGTGCAGCGCAATCAGCAGAGTGGCGCAGTGGAAGCGTGCTGGGCCCATAACCCAGAGGTCCGTGGTTAGAAACCACGCTCGCTATTGTTTTGGTTTTTTCCTTCTATCCTCTTTTTTCAACAGTAGGATTGAATCTGTACTACAATTTGCATTCTAATATAGGGTACGTTGCTGTGCAGCGCAATCAGCAGAGTGGCGCAGTGGAAGCGTGCTGGGCCCATAACCCAGAGGTCCGTGGTTAGAAACCACGCTCTGGTATTGTTTTGGTTTTTTCCTTGTATCCTCTTTTTTCAACAGTAGGATTGAATCTGTACTACAATTTGCATTCTAATATAGGGTACGTTGCTGTGCAGCGCAATCAGCAGAGTGGCGCAGTGGAAGCGTGCTGGGCCCATAACCCAGAGGTCCGTGGTTAGAAACCACGCTCTGCTATTGTTTTGGTTTTTTCCTTGTATCCTCTTTTTTCAACAGTAGGATTGAATCTGTACTACAATTTGCATTCTAATATAGGGTACGTTGCAGTGCAGCGCAATCAGCAGAGTGGCGCAGTGGAAGCGTGCTGGGCCCATAACCCAGAGGTCCGTTGATCGAAACCACGCTCGCTATTGTTTTGGTTTTTTTCTTCTATCCTCTTTTTTTCAACAGTAGGATTGAATCTGTACTACAATTTGCATTCTAATATAGGGTACGTTGCAGTGCAGCGCAATCAGCAGAGTGGCGCAGTGGAAGCGTGCTGGGCCCATAACCCAGAGGTCCGTGGTTAGAAACCACGCTCTGCTATTGTTTTGGTTTTTTCCTTGTATCCTCTTTTTTCAACAGTAGGATTGAATCTGTACTACAATTTGCATTCTAATATAGGGTACGTTGCTGTGCAGCGCAATCAGCAGAGTGGCGCAGTGGAAGCGTGCTGGGCCCATAACCCAGAGGTCCGTGGTTAGAAACCACGCTCTGCTATTGTTTTGGTTTTTTCCTTGTATACTCTTTTTTCAACAGTAGGATTGAATCTGTACTACAATTTGCATTCTAATATAGGGTACGTTGCAGTGCAGCGCAATCAGCAGAGTGGCGCAGTGGAAGCGTGCTGGGCCCATAACCCAGAGGTCCGTGGTTAGAAACCACGCTCGCTATTGTTTTGGTTTTTTCCTTCTATCCTCTTTTTTCAACAGTAGGATTGAATCTGTACTACAATTTGCATTCTAATATAGGGTACGTTGCTGTGCAGTGCAATCAGCAGAGTGGCGCAGTGGAAGCGTGCTGGGCCCATAACCCAGAGGTCCGTTGATCGAAACCACGCTCTGCTATTGTTTCGGTTTTTTTCTTCTATCCTCTTTTTTCAACAGTAGGATTCAATCTGTACTACAATTTGCATTCTAATATAGGGTACGTTGCAGTGCAGCGCAATCAGCAGAGTGGCGCAGTGGAAGCGTGCTGGGCCCATAACCCAGAGGTCCGTGGTTAGAAACCACGCTCTGCTATTGTTTTGGTTTTTTCCTTGTATACTCTTTTTTCAACAGTAGGATTGAATCTGTACTACAATTTGCATTCTAATATAGGGTACGTTGCAGTGCAGCGCAATCAGCAGAGTGGCGCAGTGGAAGCGTGCTGGGCCCATAACCCAGAGGTCCGTGGTTAGAAACCACGCTCGCTATTGTTTTGGTTTTTTCCTTCTATCCTCTTTTTTCAACAGTAGGATTCAATCTGTACTACAATTTGCATTCTAATATAGGGTACGTTGCAGTGCAGCGCAATCAGCAGAGTGGCGCAGTGGAAGCGTGCTGGGCCCATAACCCAGAGGTCCGTTGATCGAAACCACGCTCTGCTATTGTTTCGGTTTTTTTCTTCTATCCTCTTTTTTCAACAGTAGGATTCAATCTGTACTACAATTTGCATTCTAATATAGGGTACGTTGCAGTGCAGCGCAATCAGCAGAGTGGCGCAGTGGAAGCGTGCTGGGCCCATAACCCAGAGGTCCGTGGTTAGAAACCACGCTCTGCTATTGTTTTGGTTTTTTCCTTGTATACTCTTTTTTCAACAGTAGGATTGAATCTGTACTACAATTTGCATTCTAATATAGGGTACGTTGCAGTGCAGCGCAATCAGCAGAGTGGCGCAGTGGAAGCGTGCTGGGCCCATAACCCAGAGGTCCGTGGTTAGAAACCACGCTCTGCTATTGTTTTGGTTTTTTCCTTGTATCCTCTTTTTTCAACAGTAGGATTGAATCTGTACTACAATTTGCATTCTAATATAGGGTACGTTGCTGTGCAGCGCAATCAGCAGAGTGGCGCAGTGGAAGCGTGCTGGGCCCATAACCCAGAGGTCCGTGGTTAGAAACCACGCTCTGCTATTGTTTTGGTTTTTTCCTTGTATACTCTTTTTTCAACAGTAGGATTGAATCTGTACTACAATTTGCATTCTAATATAGGGTACGTTGCAGTGCAGCGCAATCAGCAGAGTGGCGCAGTGGAAGTGTGCTGGGCCCATAACCCAGAGGTCCGTGGTTAGAAACCACGCTCTGCTATTGTTTTGGTTTTTTCCTTGTATCCTCTTTTTTCAACAGTAGGATTGAATCTGTACTACAATTTGCATTCTAATATAGGGTACGTTGCTGTGCAGCGCAATCAGCAGAGTGGCGCAGTGGAAGCGTGCTGGGCCCATAACCCAGAGGTCCGTGGTTAGAAACCACGCTCTGCTATTGTTTTGGTTTTTTCCTTGTATACTCTTTTTTCAACAGTAGGATTGAATCTGTACTACAATTTGCATTCTAATATAGGGTACGTTGCAGTGCAGCGCAATCAGCAGAGTGGCGCAGTGGAAGCGTGCTGGGCCCATAACCCAGAGGTCCGTGGTTAGAAACCACGCTCGCTATTGTTTTGGTTTTTTCCTTCTATCCTCTTTTTTCAACAGTAGGATTCAATCTGTACTACAATTTGCATTCTAATATAGGGTACGTTGCAGTGCAGCGCAATCAGCAGAGTGGCGCAGTGGAAGCGTGCTGGGCCCATAACCCAGAGGTCCGTGGTTAGAAACCACGCTCTGCTATTGTTTTGGTTTTTTTCTTGTATCCTCTTTTTTCAACAGTAGGATTGAATCTGTACTACAATTTGCATTCTAATATAGGGTACGTTGCAGTGCAGCGCAATCAGCAGAGTGGCGCAGTGGAAGCGTGCTGGGCCCATAACCCAGAGGTCCGTGGTTAGAAACCACGCTCTGCTATTGTTTTGGTTTTTTCCTTGTATACTCTTTTTTCAACAGTAGGATTGAATCTGTACTACAATTTGCATTCTAATATAGGGTACGTTGCTGTGCAGCGCAATCAGCAGAGTGGCGCCGTGGAAGCGTGCTGGGCCCATAACCCAGAGGTCCGTGGTTAGAAAGCACGCTCTGCTATTGTTTTGGTTTTTTCCTTGTATCCTCTTTTTTCAACAGTAGGATTGAATCTGTACTACAATTTGCATTCTAATATAGGGTACGTTGCAGTGCAGCGCAATCAGCAGAGTGGCGCAGTGGAAGCGTGCTGGGCCCATAACCCAGAGGTCCGTGGTTAGAAACCACGCTCTGCTATTGTTTTGGTTTTTTCCTTGTATACTCTTTTTTCAACAGTAGGATTGAATCTGTACTACAATTTGCATTCTAATATAGGGTACGTTGCTGTGCAGCGCAATCAGCAGAGTGGCGCAGTGGAAGCGTGCTGGGCCCATAACCCAGAGGTCCGTGGTTAGAAACCACGCTCTGCTATTGTTTTGGTTTTTTCCTTGTATCCTCTTTTTTCAACAGTAGGATTGAATCTGTACTACAATTTGCATTCTAATATAGGGTACGTTGCTGTGCAGCGCAATCAGCAGAGTGGCGCAGTGGAAGCGTGCTGGGCCCATAACCCAGAGGTCCGTGGTTAGAAACCACGCTCTGCTATTGTTTTGGTTTTTTCCTTGTATCCTCTTTTTTCAACAGTAGGATTGAATCTGTACTACAATTTGCATTCTAATATAGGGTACGTTGCTGTGCAGCGCAATCAGCAGAGTGGCGCAGTGGAAGCGTGCTGGGCCCATAACCCAGAGGTCCGTGGTTAGAAACCACGCTCTGCTATTGTTTTGGTTTTTTCCTTGTATCCTCTTTTTTCAACAGTAGGATTGAATCTGTACTACAATTTGCATTCTAATATAGGGTACGTTGCAGTGCAGCGCAATCAGCAGAGTGGCGCAGTGGAAGCGTGCTGGGCCCATAACCCAGAGGTCCGTGGTTAGAAACCACGCTCTGCTATTGTTTTGGTTTTTTCCTTGTATACTCTTTTTTCAACAGTAGGATTGAATCTGTACTACAATTTGCATTCTAATATAGGGTACGTTGCAGTGCAGCGCAATCAGCAGAGTGGCGCAGTGGAAGCGTGCTGGGCCCATAACCCAGAGGTCCGTGGTTAGAAACCACGCTCTGCTATTGTTTTGGTTTTTTCCTTGTATACTCTTTTTTCAACAGTAGGATTGAATCTGTACTACAATTTGCATTCTAATATAGGGTACGTTGCAGTGCAGCGCAATCAGCAGAGTGGCGCCGTGGAAGCGTGCTGGGCCCATAACCCAGAGGTCCGTGGTTAGAAACCACGCTCTGCTATTGTTTTGGTTTTTTCCTTGTATCCTCTTTTTTCAACAGTAGGATTGAATGTGTACTACAATTTGCATTCTAATATAGGGTACGTTGCAGTGCAGCGCAATCAGCAGAGTGGCGCAGTGGAAGCGTGCTGGGCCCATAACCCAGAGGTCCGTGGTTAGAAACCACGCTCTGCTATTGTTTTGGTTTTTTCCTTGTATACTCTTTTTTCAACAGTAGGATTGAATCTGTACTACAGTTTGCATTCTAATATAGGGTACGTTGCAGTGCAGCGCAATCAGCAGAGTGGCGCCGTGGAAGCGTGCTGGGCCCATAACCCAGAGGTCCGTGGTTAGAAACCACGCTCTGCTATTGTTTTGGTTTTTTCCTTGTATCCTCTTTTTTCAACAGTAGGATTGAATCTGTACTACAATTTGCATTCTAATATAGGGTACGTTGCAGTGCAGCGCAATCAGCAGAGTGGCGCAGTGGAAGCGTGCTGGGCCCATAACCCAGAGGTCCGTGGTTAGAAACCACGCTCTGCTATTGTTTTGGTTTTTTCCTTGTATACTCTTTTTTCAACAGTAGGATTGAATCTGTACTACAATTTGCATTCTAATATAGGGTACGTTGCTGTGCAGCGCAATCAGCAGAGTGGCGCCGTGGAAGCGTGCTGGGCCCATAACCCAGAGGTCCGTGGTTAGAAACCACGCTCTGCTATTGTTTTGGTTTTTTCCTTGTATACTCTTTTTTCAACAGTAGGATTGAATCTGTACTACAATTTGCATTCTAATATAGGGTACGTTGCAGTGCAGCGCAATCAGCAGAGTGGCGCAGTGTGTAATTTAAAAAAGAAAGTCTTAACACCAGACGGGACTAACATTGCCTTAACACGCTTTAGTACCTTGTTACCTATACCTTCCCTGTAAAGGGACCGATATAAAGGCACGGGGAGAACCACACTACAGAGGTCTTTATACAGTTTTTTCCGGTTGACTTCACTCAGGTATTGGAGTGAAAACCGCGCCGTCAAAAACCTACATGAAACCACAACTTCGCGTAGAAAACCATGCACTCCACAGGGCATACTGCCAGCAGAGACAACCATATTAGGCAAGTGCTTCCCCAGGCGAAGTTGACAGACAGCGTGTAGAAACGGGTGCTTAACGTCCCGAAGAAATAAATACCGATTGACAACCTGTCTCAAAAACAAATGTGACAAACTGAGTCCTCCATTTCGAACTCGTAGAAATAAATTGGTGCGGCTTGATCTTTCCCAGGAAGATGCCCACACGAACACTGCAAACACCCGATGAAATTTTTGGATATGAACCCTGGAGCAATGCAAGACTTGAAGGACATACCAAAGTTTGCTCACTAAAAATATGTTGCAAATTGTGGCTCTCGAGAACATTGACCAATTCCATCCATTCGATTTATTCACTCTTTCCCTCATTTTATCCACTTCACTCCTCCAGTAGGCCTCGCTGTCTTTGTAACACTCAAGAGGAACTCCCAAGTATTTAACAGGAGTCGTAGTAAAACTCATGTTGGCAAAAGTGTCTTGTCAAACCGTGGATGGCTGAAAAAGGTTTTTTTGTTCCCTGGGGTACTCACTGTATAATATGCAGAAAGGAGGAGACAATTGAGCATGTGTTCCTTGAATGCTGGGATGCTGTGTTCCTTTGGGATGTGCTTCAGCGCACAATCAAAAAAGAATTTCCGCTTGATGGGTACGGAATTCGCTACTTGCCAATTGAAAGTGATGACGGTACCCCATTTGATTTGATCATGCTAATAGCCCTACACAGTATTTGGAAATGCAGAATGGCAGTAAGGCACGCCGATCTCGATGCA